>NC_045442.1:9288772-9289039 GCF_002776525.5 Piliocolobus tephrosceles | reverse complement strand
GGGGTAGGGAGGATTTCAGGTAGGGGGGTAGGGAGGATTTCAGATGGGGGGTAGGGAGGGTTTCAGGTGGGGGAGTAGGGAGGATTTCAGGTGGGGGGCAGGGAGGATTTCAGGTAGGGGGGTAGGGAGGGTTTCAGGTAGGGGTAGGGAGGGTTTCAGATGGGGTGTGGCGAGGATTTCAAATTGGGGGTTAGGGAGGATTTCAGGTGGAGGAGTAGGGAGGATTTCAGGTGGGGTGTAGACAGAATTTCAGGTGGGGGGTAGGGA
>NC_045442.1:9272397-9283772 GCF_002776525.5 Piliocolobus tephrosceles | reverse complement strand
GGCTGCCATGATCCCTCAGGACCTCCTCATGGCTTGTGCCCTCAGAACTGCCTTGAAAAATGGGGGTGAGGTTTGCAGGCTTATCCAGAAGCCTGGCCATATAAATTGGAGGGTGCCCTACCATTTCATTTCGTGATTCTCAGGGCATCAGTCCTAACTATAGGGGTCTAGGGACAGTCTGTACCCCTAGCGGGAGGCTGGTGAGTGGGGAGTGCATGTCCGTCCACATGGGGGCAACTCCGGGCCAGTTCTTTCTGCTGTGGCCTCCCTCCCCGTGAACTCTGTTGACTGAGCCCCGCCTCCTGGCCCGTGGGCATTTTCTTTGGGTGTCAGTGTGGGGATGACCCTGCTCAACCCCTGACTGGGAGCAGGCTGGCCTGCTGGGCGGTGCCCACTTCCAGCACTAAAAGAATGGGCCCAATAGGGGTTCAGTCCTCCTGCATCCTTGGTTTGAATTGGAAGCTCTTTCCACCGATGCCTGGCGCCTGGCACCTGGCACCTAGCCCTGCAGCTGTGGGTCTGAAACTAACTGGAGTTGCAGGAGCTTCCGGCCCTGGCCTTGTCTTTGTGATGTGTCCTAGTCATGAGGTGCTGCGAGACCTCAAGGCTTAGTTTTTCTTCAGAGTTTTTCTCCCTTGGAGCCTTTTTTTTTTTTTTTTTTTTAGTAGATTTTATTTTCTTCTCAAAACACAAGTATTTAAAATATCTGATTATGAAGCAACTCATGCTCATTAAAGGAGCTAGGAAAAATTCAGAAAAGTACAAGAAAAAAAAAGAAACCACTCATCATCCCACCAGCCTAGAATAACAAATCATGCTTGATCTTGCCAACTTCTTGTGTCTAAATATACATTTTTAACACAAAATTGGGATAATCTTGTATCTGCTGTTTGAAATCTGAGTTTTTCCCCCTTAATATCCTATTGGGAACAATTTTTTTTAACTGATATTTTAGGTTCAGGGATACATGTGCAGGTTTGTGATATAGGTACATTGTGTGTCTTGGGGGTTTGCTCTGCAGATTATTTTGTCATCCAGGTCATAAGCGTAGTACCTGATGGGGTCGTTTTTCAATCCTCACCCTCCTCCCGCCCTTCACTCTCAGGCAGGCCCTGGTGTCTGTCATTGCCCTGTGTCCATGTGTATTCGGTATTTAGCCCCCACTTATAAGTGAGAACAGGTGGTATTTGGTTTTCTGTTCCTGCATTAGTTTGCTTAGGGTAATGGCTTCCAGTTCCATCCCTGTTGCTGGAAATGACATGACCTTGTTCTTTTTTAGGGGACAGCTTTCTTTGTGCTTATGTAGGTACCCTAACAAAGCAGTTTTCACAGCTGCATACTGTTCCACTGTTCAGACTCCCGTCATGTTCTTGACCATTCCATATTGATGGAGATGAGGCTGCTTCGAATTTCGCTCTTGTGCATAACCCTGATGAATACATCTTGTATGTACATCCTCTTGTACATTTCTGATTATTTGCTCCAAATCCTAGTGATGTGGCTGGGAGGCTGTGATGCATGTTGCTTATTTCCGTTTCAGAAAGGTGTGTCCCTTCACCTTCATCACCTGCTGCGTATACAGATGCTTGTTTCCCCACGTCCTGACCAACACCGTGATTTCTGGCTTTTTTTTTTTTTCAAGTAGTCTTTGAGTTTTGCTGTTAGTCTTGTTCCTTATGAGGGTGTCTGACCACAGTGACAATCACTCAGCATCGCACTGTCTCCAGGTCTCTGTGGGAGCCTGGGTTCCTTTGGGGCCTGGGTCCAGGGCTCATCCTAGAGAGAGCCATCATCTCAAGGCATCTCCCTGGGGGATATGAGCCCCCTGGGGCTGCAGTTACAGACACTGAGCTCACTGCACCTTCACTGCCCAGCCCTGCTGCTTCCCGCCCTAATCCTCCTGGCAGAGCCCCAGGATAAGGGAAATATTTGTGAATCACGGAAGCTCTTCTGCACTCCAAAGCATTGCCGCCTGTTAGACGAGGCTTCCCTCCAGCACCTAGGATATTGAAGAGGAGACCAGGGCAGGCAGGCAGATGCGTAAGAGGGAGGATTGACAGCTGTGGGGCCCGACCCGGGACACCTGCCTCTGAAACTGTGGCGCCTCCCTCCGGCTCTCTGGATTCTGGGTTCTGCGGGGTCCGACCTTTCATTTTTTCTCCACCTCAGCCCCAACCATGTTGTGTCTGAAAGGAAGCGAAGCCCAGCCCTGGCAGGCAGGGTGTTTTTACTTCCCCTGACAGTGCACCTCCTGACCTCTATCTTCTTGCCACTGATTTTTTAAATCCTAAATGATTTGGCAATAATTGCTCCTCCTTGCGTGATTATTGCCCTTCACCGATAGTAAATCTGGGAATCCCCCGGGATCCTGAGTGCACTTTGGTATGCGGAGCCCACAAGCTGGCCTGGACAGGCATCGCTGCTCCAGGCAGCTGTGCACCCCGCCGGCCCTGGCGTCCCGGCCCCCAGCCTCCGCCTCCCTCGCTGACAGCTTCCCGGGGCTCTGCCTGGATGCAGCCTCGCTTTATCCCACAGAACCTCCATGCTGTTCCTGCATGAGAACTCTTCCTCCGAGTGACCACGTTCCTCTGGTCCCGTCTCCGTGGGCCACATCCACAAATGTCCCAGCCCAGGAAGAACCGAGAGTCTGTATTCTGGGAGGGAAACGTGTGCTGTTTCGTTGTGTGTGTGGGAGGAGCATGCACACAGTTTTATTTTCCCCAGAAGCAGGGAGGTATAGGATGACATGTCATATTTGAAGACCCGTTCCATTTCCAAGGAACCTTCTAGCAGGATGGCCCTGGAGTCTCTGGCAGCAGTGGACATGGTCCTGAATTGGAGCGCGGTGAATGTTCACCACGGACCTCACAGTTTGAAGACAACTCCTTGAGAAGGGCAGAGGGAACTCGAATACGGGAGCTCTGGCCAGTCCTGCTGCCAGACGCCAGCAGCCATGGGGGCTGCCCAGCCAGCCCTGGCTTTTCCTGACCCTTAGAGTGCCCCGTGTGCGTGCAGCGGACACTGGGGCTGGTCCCATTCCAGGGAGCACGCGGTGCCACTGGCTGTTTCTTGCCTGGCCAGGAGCTGGTTTGATAGACACAAAAACCTCATTTGGATTTGGCAGGATTTTCCCTAACATCAGTCATTCTGGAAAAAGCACTTTGAATTTTTACCATATCTGGGTATTTTTACCGTATCTGGGTACTTGCCACTAGCTCTGTTTACTTCACATTTCTTAAAATTGATTCATTTTATTACTTAAATAAATGTATTTTAAAAGGAACTTTTGGCCGGGCGCGGTGGCTCAAGCCTGTAATCCCAGCACTTTGGGAGGCCGAGACGGGCGGATCACGAGGTCAGGAGATCGAGACCATCCTGGCTAACACGGTGAAACCCCGTCTCTACTAAAAATACAAAAACTAGCCGGGCGAGGTGGCGGGCGCCTGTAGTCCCAGCTACTCCGGAGGCTGAGGCAGGAGAATGGCATAAACCCGGGAGGCAGAGCTTGCAGTGAGCTGAGATCCGGCCATTGCACTCCAGTCCGGGTGACAGAGCGAGACTCCGCCTCAAAAAAACAACATAAAAAAAAAAAAAGGAACTTTTGATGACTACTATAAATGGAAAACCAGAATCTCTCACTTACCATAATAGATTAATCTAAAAATAAAGACCACATGATTACATTAAAATGTATGTCCTTGCTCTGCCTGGAGTCAAATAGTATGTCACCCGTGTGCATGACACACTCTGGGAAGCACAGGGGTAGGAGGAGGAAAGCCCAGAGAAAATCCGTGGAAAGTATGAAGTATAGAACAGCACACCAGGAAGACGTGGTCTTATTTCAAGTACCTCATGTCTCGCAGTGGCTTGCGGCTACCGGCAATTGGCAGAGTTCTCAACATTGCAGCCCTCAGCCCCCTCCTCCAAGCTCTCTCTCAGCACCACCACCTCCCATGGCTTCTCTGAGGGAGGCCCCTCTGGCCTCGGCTTGACTGTTGATACCTGACGAGTCCATGCCAAGTGGCAGAAAAGCTCCAGGTTCAGCTGAAACTACCTCCCTGGCCTCAGGGGGCCTTACTGGCTCTGTGTTTGTCCTTTATCAGGGCTCCTGGTGATTCCTTGGTTATCTGAAGGCCTGTTTGGACACAGTTCCCAGGACAGTTGCTTCAGGTTTATAGGTGTGTGCTTTGTGGAATTCATGGCATGGCCTGCCCTGGTGAATGGTGGAGAGATGGGTAGTGAACACGTGTGGTAGCCCCTGCTGGGTGTATCCCACCTCTCCTCCATGTCCTACAACCTGCTTGACTCCTTTTGCCTATCAGACAGAGCAAAGCTCAGAACCTCACCTCTTCTGGGAAGCCTTTCCTGACCACCCCCAAGTCCAGTAGGTCAGGAGATCAGGCCTCACAGCCTCCTGTGCGTTATCCCAGGCCCTGATGATGAGACTGTGGAATTACCTGGTTAACGTCTGTCTTTAGCACTTGTCGTGAGTTCCATAAGGGCTGGGACTCATCTGTCTGATTCACACTGTGTGCCCACTGCCTGGCCTGGCACCGGCCCACGAAGGCCCCGGGCAAAGGTATCAAGTAACCAAAGCAAGGGCGCCTGCTGCAGGTCGTGGGGCCTCTCTCTCTCTCTGATGTGGTGAGATAGAGAATTTCCTCAACAAAACCTTTCCTCATGCTTCTGTTTCCTTTTTAACATGTTCAGATAACTTATTATGTCCTGGCCCTGTGCTGGGTGCTTCACTAAGATGATTTCCTTTAAACGTCACACCAGTTATACCCATTTTATAGATGGAAGTAGAGGCTGGCCCAAGGTCACACAGCCAGCAAACAGCAGAGCTGGGATCTCAACCCTGCTGCTCTAGCTTAGCGTGAGACAGGAGTGAGTCTGTGTGTCTGCTGGCCACATCAGGCCCAGCCCCCCTTTCTGTGGTCCCCTTCCCCCAGATGGAAAGCAAATTTGGATCCATCCTTGCAGGCAGAGTCCAAATCGATAGGCCCCACACTCAGTAAGACTCCCCCGGCTTGGGCGTGCTTCACAGTCCTCGTTTCATTTTGTCTTGATTTTGGTTTGTGTATTTATCGGTTAGCCCCACTTAGCATCTGAATTCCAGGGAGGAGACCTGTTTTTGTTGTTGTTGTTGTTGTTGTTGTTTTTGAGACAGAGTTTTGCTCTTCTTGCCCAGGCTGGAATGCAGTGGTGCAATCTTGGCTCATTCTCCTGCCTCAGCCTCCCAAGTAGATGGGATTATAGGCGTCTGCCACCATGCCTGGCTAATTTTTTGTTTTTTAATAGAGACAGGGTTTTACCGTGTTGCCCAGCCTGGTCTGGAACTCTTGGGCTCAAGTGATCTGCCTGCCTCGGCCTCCCACAGTGCTGGTATTACAGGCATGAGCCACCGCGCCCAACCTGTTTTGAAGCTTTTAATCAGATTTTGGAGTAGGGCAGTGAGAGGAGCTGGTTGGGTTTTTTTTCTTTAAAATTATTATTAATTTTTTTTTTTTTTTGAGACCGAGTCTCACTCTGTCACTCCAGTTCAGTGCCACAATCTTGGCTCACTGCAACCTTCACCTCCCAGGTTCAAGCAATTCGTGTGCCTCAGCCTCCCAAGTAGCTGGGATTATAGGTGCATGCCCGGTTTGTATTTTTATTAGAGACAGGTTTCACCATGTTGGCCAGGCTGGTCTCGAACTCCTGACCTCAGTTGATCTGCCCATCTCATGGGATTACAGGTGTGAGCTACCACTCCCAGCTGTTTTTTCTTTAAATTACATGTATTTATGAAAAAAAAAAAAAGAGCATGACTCCATTTAAGCAATAACACATGTTAACGTGGCGAAAGAAGACCCACAAATGACTGACATTTCAGCCACACTGGTGGGGACTGTATGACTCCCTCCACTCTACGTAGGTGACCAATGGGAAGTCTTGTCTGTGCCTCATAAGTGTGTTCAGACACAGCCGGCCTTGCCGTAATGCAGAGCACTCATCTGCTGAAGACACATTTGCTGAGCATCAACCAAGTGCCAGTTGTCGGCCCAGATTCCTTGTCCTGAAGGAGCTCCTACTTCTGGAAGGGTGGGATGAGCAGGGTCCATTATGCAGTATGACATGGGTGGCACCAGGGTGCGATCCCAGAGTGCTTTGGGAGGGCCCCGCAACCCAGCCTGGGGGCAGGGGAAGGGTGGTGGTTACCGGAACTGAGTCCTGAAGGCCTGGGAGGAATTAGCCAGCAGAGGAGGGAGCTGAGCAGGCAGAAGGTCAGCACATGCCCACGAGCTATTTTTCTGGTGTTGATGTGTATTTCCAGCTATTGTCATTTTCCCTTCGCCCGAAGGACTTCTACATTTCTTGTAGGGTAGATTTCTAGAGCAGCGGGGTGGAGATCCCAGCTCTACTGTTTGCCGGATGTGTGACCTTGGGCCAGCCTCCACTTCCATCTGTAAAATGGGTATAACTGGTGTGGCGTTTAAAGGAAATCATCTTAGTGAAGCACCCAGCACAGGGCCAGGACACAATAAGTTATCTAAATAAGCCAAGATTGCACCACTGCATTCCAGCCTGGGCAAGAAGAGCAAAGCTCTGTCTCAAAAAAACAAAACAAAACAAAACAAAACAAAACTACAGGTCTCCTCCCTGGAATTCAGATGCTAAGTAGGGCTAAGCAATAAATACACAAACCAAAATCAAGACAAAATGAAACGAGGACTATGATGCACGCCCAAGCCGGGGAGTCTTACTGAGTGTGGGGCCCATCGATGTGGACTCTGCCTGCAAGGATGGGTCCAAGTGGTGATGAATTCTTCCTCTTCGCATGTCTGAAATATCTGTATTTCATCTTCGTTTTGGAAAGATATTTTTGCTGGGTACAGAATTCTAGGTGGGCATTTTTTTCTTTTACTGCTTAAAAGATGGCACTCCACAGTCTTCTCACTTGCATTGTTTCCAACAAGAAATCTAACATCTTATCTTCGTTTCTCTGTATATAAGTATATAACATGTCTCTTTTTTGTCTGTTTTATAAGATTTTCTCCTTGTCACTGCTTTTGAGCAATTTAATTATTATGTGCCTTAATACAGTTTTCTGTGTGTTTCTTGTGTTTGGTGTTCATTGGGATCTTGGATCTGTGGATTTATTGTTTTTATCAAGTTTAGAAAATTTTCAGTCACTATTTCTTCAAATATATTTGTGTCTTCTCACATCTCACTTTTTTTTTTTCTAATTTTGAGACAGGGTCTTGCTCTGACGCTCAGGCTGGAGTGCAGTGGCACGAACATAGCTCACTGCAGTCTCAAACTCCCAGGCTAAGTGGTCCTCCCACCTCAGTCTCCCAAGTAACTGGGACTACAGGCTTGAGCCACCACATCTGGCTAATTTTTAAAATTTTTGTAGAGACAGGGTGTTGCCTAGGTTGCCGTGTGGCCTGGGCTGGTCTTGGACTCCTGGGCTTAAGTGATCCTCCTACCTCAGCCTCCCACAGTGCTAGGATGATAGGTGTGAGCCGCTGTGCCCCACCTCATCTCACTTTCAGGAACTCTAATTGCACGTACATCAGGCCACTTGAAGTTGTGCCATAGCTCACTGATGCTCTGTTCATTTTTAAAAATAATTTTTCTGCCTCTGTTTCATTTGGGTAGTTTCTATTGCCATGTCTCCGGGTTCATTAATCTTTTCCTCTGCAGTATCTCTTCTGGCATTAATCCCACTCAGTGTATTTTGATCCTTGTCATTGTAGTTTTCACCTCTAGAAGCTTGATTTGGATTTTTTCTTTTATCTTCCATTTCTCTACTTTTGGAACATATGGAATACAATTACAAGGGCTGATTTAATGCTCTTGTCTGCTCATTCTCACCTCTCTGTCAGTTCTTTCTCAGTTTGGATGGACTCATCTTTCTCCTCCTCCTGCATGATATTTTCCTTCTTTACACGTCTGATCATTTTTTATTGAGTGCCAGACATGATCAGTTTTACCTTCTTTTTGGGTGCTGGATATTTTTGTGTGCCCATAAAGAATTTCGAACTTTGTTATGGGATGCAATTATATCACTTGAAACAGTTTGATCCTTCCAGATCTTGCTTTTAAGATTTGGGGGCAGCACCAGAGCAGGGGTTGCCCTGGATGAATTATTCCTCACTGCGAAGCAGCGGCTTTTAAGATCGCACTCAATGCCCTGTGCATCGTGAGTGAGCTTTCCCAGCCTGGCTGGTGGGGACATATGCGGTCCTGTGTGAGACGCAGGCACCGTTTTCTCTAGTCATTTGGTGTGGCTCTTTCCCAGACTCAGGGAGTTTCCTCCCTCACGTGTGCTGGCAGTGGTCTGCTGAGCACTGGAGGGGACCCTCCACTTTCTCCACAGCTCTTTCTCCATGCAGCCTTCTCCTCTGATTCCCTGTCCTGTGGACTCTGCTCCTGGGTCTCCCCAGAATCCTAGCTTTGTCTCCCCAATTCAGGGATCCTACTGGGCTCTACCTGGGTTTCCCTCTGTATTAGTCAGCCCAGACTGTCATACAAAGCACCACAGACTGTGTGGATTTAACAGCAGAAACTCTTTTTCTCACTGTTCAGGAGGCTTGAAGCCTGAGATCAGGGTGCCGGCAAGTCCAGTTTCTGATGAGGGCTCTCTTCCCGGCTTGTAGATGGCCGCCTTCTTGCTGTGTCCTCCCATGGCCTCTCCTCTGTGCTTCTGTGGAGTGCACTCCAGTGCCTCTTCCTCTGGTAAGGACAGCAGTCCCATCAGATCAAGGCCCCCTCTGACCTCATTCAGCCTTAATGAATTACCTCCTTACAGGCCCTGTCTCCAAATACAGTCACACTGCAGTCTAGCGCTGCTTCTTCAAGTGAATTTGTGGGGGACACACTTCAGTTCACAGCACCCCTCCTGTGCCCGCAGTCTGGAAGCATCGAAGGCAGTATGCTGGGGGCAGTCACAGGAGCCACCTTGTTTGTTTCCTGCGTCTCAGAAGTCATTGTCCTTCATTGCTTGATGTCCAGTGTCCTGAAAGCTGTTGTTGCGTAGTTTGGTTTTCTGGTTTTTTCAGGTGAGAGAGTGTATTCCAGAGGCTGCTTTTTGAAATGATACCCAGGCTGCGAGCATTTCCTCAGTGTATGTGTGAATTTTGGTTTGTCTATTATTTGGTTTTTAAGGCAAGACCTTCACCATTGAGAGCAAAACCTATATAAAGCAAAAGTTACGAAGATATGCCCGAGATTTGCTTCACTTTCACAGAATCAAGGGCAAATAACCAGGTTACAGAGTCTTTAGGGTTCGGTGAAATTTAGCCTGTGTTCCAGCAGAGGTCAGGCAGCGTTCAGCATCCCTGCACGTCCTTGGGGTGCCAAATCACTTTGACGTCTGCTGATTGATTTCAAATTGCACAAATATATACCGTTCAAAGCCATGGCCTACAGGGGCAGAGTGAGATATATTCAAGGTGGGTTGACTTTTAATCAATACGATGACAATATTATCTTGTTTAATTTGTATGATGGTGGTTTTAAACATCAAATCAAGCCATTTATTACGTCAAAAAAAGATGAAGGAGCCCAGGAATAAAACTCTCCTGACATCACTTCTGAACATATTTCACTGCCGTGACAGGCCGTCATGATTGGGGACGATATCGTGGGCGATGTCGGCGGTGCCCAGCGGTGTGGAATGAGAGCGCTGCAGGTGCGGACTGGAAAGTTCAGGTCAGTACCAGCGGGAGTCATTTATTCACCTTCCTTCCAGGGGATGACCATGTTCTCATTCTGTTTTGTTCTTCAAAATAAAGGGGGTATTCTTTCCAAATCAAAGAGCAGTATGTGGGCATTCGCGATCTTGTATGTAATGGACCTCTAAGAACAGAGCTGGGTGGTCTTTTATAGCAGACAGTGATAACGTAGAGTGGCTTTTGATACAGGGTCTGGGCTTTTGAAACGGTGTGCAGTGCAGAGAGAAATAAGCAAAGGCACTGTCCATCCTGGCGGCGGCCCACCGGGGAGTTAGGCCAAATTTGTGCTGCTGTCCCTTCGGCAATTTGATCAGACCCTGCACTGTGACAGTTACAGCTGTGGGCACTCAGCCCTTTGGGCAGCCTCCCTCTCCTTTTGTTCACCTTCTCCACTCTGTGAGACACAGACAGCCTGGAGACGACAGAGGGTTGCTCAGGGATGCCCTGGAACAGAACCTCCGTCTCGAGAAGAAACTTGTGTTTTATTTGCTGGCAAAAGTCTGCCTGGTCGGAGCAGCTGTCAGGGGTTGGGAGCTCCCGGGCATGTGAAGGGCCCTGTGTTGCCCGAGCTCCAGTTCACCTGGTCATCGAGAGGATCTTGGACATCAGAGTGTTGCCTTGCCTTATGCTAGATGGTTTCTGTTGCGGCCGTTCAGAGAAAGCACATCTTTTCTGATGCTGGGGAGACTTGGTTGAAACATGGTTACCTGAGGGTACTTGGGTTTGGGGTGGGCTGGGAGCAATTATATACGTCCTGGGAGATCTGCCTAGGCAGGACCAGAGAAGACAGATCAGAGGGCCTGACCATCGCGCTGAGGTCTCTCCTGCAGGTTGGGGACCATGGCTGAGTGCGAGGTGAGTGAGGAATGCTCAGCGCACCTGGGTCTATGGTCAGGAAGTTGGTCCCTTCCAGCTATCTCCCAGACCCTCCCAGGCTTGGGGGCCCCCATGGAGCCCCCGACATGTATGACATATGGGCCTTCTTTCTTTCTTGAAGTTGGGTTTTGTGGCTCCCCTTGGTTAGGCCTGGCCTAAGGGAGTGAGGGAGACCCCACTCACAAGCCACAGGAACATTTTTTCTAAGAGACCAGCCAGGGGTCCCCCAGTCCCCAGTCCTGCCTTTCCTATAAAGGTCGCAGAGGCTGGTCCTGCTGCTGCTCCCAGGCGAGGGGCTGTCCACGGACAGTGGACCTCGGGGCCCTACAATTGATGCCAGGCGCTGCCTGGCATCAGCCATCAGGAGCCCAGCCCAGCACCTCGTGCATCTCAGGGCACATCTGTGACCCGTGAGCACAAGTGGTGCCTCCCTGCTTGGGAACACAGCGGTGTGACTTGGCAGGAAGTGGAGAGGGAGAACCGTGCCTGTTGTATACTGGGCTGCTTCTGGTTCCTGGGAAGAGAAACATGTTTGTCCTGAATGCCACCTCAGTTGGGGTCTTTCTGGCCAGCCCAGGCCAGGTGCCCCTATAAACTGATAATGGGCCTCTGAAGAAGGCCCCTCACAGCCCACGAATGCAGGTGGGCATGAGGGAGACTGTGCCCACCCTATGCCAGCAAGGGTTGGTGCTTTTCAGATTCCGGTTACCTGCATGCCATTTAAAGAAGAGTATGAGGTGGACTTTCCCCCATGACACTATCTTCCGGAGAGAGATA
>NC_045442.1:9212028-9267397 GCF_002776525.5 Piliocolobus tephrosceles | reverse complement strand
TTTTTTTTTTTTTTTTTAGACGGAGTCTCGCTCTGTCGCCCAGGCTGGAGTGCAGTGGCGCGATCTCGGCTCCCTGCAAGCTGCGCCTCCTGGGTTCACGCCATTCTCCTGCCTCAGCCTCCTGAGTAGCTGGGACTACAGGCGCCCGCCACCACGCCTGGCTAACTTTTTGTATTTTCAGTAGAGACGGGGTTTCACCATGTTAGCCAGGATGGTCTCGATTTCCTGACCCTGTGATCCACCCACCTCGGCCTCCCAAAGTGCTGGGATTACAGGTGTGAGCCACTGTGCCTAGCCTCTTTCTTTTTTTTTTTAACTTTTAAGTTCAGGGGTACGTGTGCAGGTTCTTTACATAGGTAAACATGTATCATGGGGGTTTATTGTACAGATTATTTCATCACCCAGATATTAAACCTAGTACCCATTTGTTATTTTTCCTGATCCTCTCCCTCCTTCCCTCTCCACCCTCCAACAGGCCCCAGTGTGTGTGTTGTCCTGTGTATCCATGTGTTCAGATGCTGTAGGAAAGGAATCAGTGTAGTTCCGGGCACACAGCAAGCCCTCAGCAAATGGCCAGGGTGGGGAGCACACGCGGCCACTACCGTCTATATCCATCCGTATCTGTCCATATCCACCTAGCTCCACACTTGGAGTCACCTGCCTCTGTTGAAGAGAATGGGACTTAGCCCGTTTGTTCCTAACAAGATTTGAAATGTCAGATCTTTTGATTTGTTTGTAAGGATGCAAATCTCTCTTTGTTAACATGCAGGACAAAGGGAGAAGAGGGTTAGCTTGGCTAAGGTGGGGACCCAGTCACTGGGGGAGGCCACACGGGCATCAAAGGAGGTGGGGCTCTGCGTGTGTGGGTGCGCCCTGGCTAAAGGGATGGGAGGTCTCCCAGCCTCTGGAGCTGCACTGTCAGACACAGGAGCTGCGAGCCGCAGGGGTGACTTGTAGCTCGTCCACAGTGAGACGTACAGGAAGTGTAAAATACACACTGGATTTCAGAGACGGGGTGGGGAGAAAGGATTGTTAAAGAGCTCATGAGTTTTTTTTTTATATCGGCTATATGTTGAAATGCTGATATTTCATGTTAATTTCACCCGTTTATTTAAATTTTTGTTAATGTGGCTACTAGAAAAGGTTCACTGGCCTCTGCAGGAGTGTTGGTGGCCCCAGGTGGCAGCTGCCCTCCTCCTGCACTGTCCCCTTCTCCCTCCAGATGGTACTCTCAGTGCACAGATATACTGAAGTGCTGGAGAGGTGTGGGGTCCTAGATGAGCTGGGCTGCGGACCCTGATGGGATCTCGCTCTCTGGAGGGCCGTGCTGGGACTGGAAGGGGCTGCGTGGTGCTCCCTATGGATGTGTGGCCGGCCTGGGGCCAGCAAACAGCCTCTGGAGTCAGCCGGGCACCTACCACTGGGCCGGCATCCCTTGCTTCCAGGAAATGCCCCCAGCCAGGCTCTATCGAGCAGCACCTCGCCCTTCCAGGGCACCCCCAGCCCTCTGGCACCTCAGCATGGCCCTGTTCTACACAGAGGTGAGCCCCATAGGGGCAGCAGCTGTGTCTCCTCTGCAGCCGAGACATGTTGTCGCAGCCCTTTGCTGAGCCTCTCCTCTCCTGTGAGTGGCCCAGAGAGGCCTCACAAGAGCCAGTGACCACTGGATGGGTCAGCTGGGCATCAGAAGGCCTTCCAGGCTCTGTTCTTTGTTGGTGGCCTTGGCCTAGCCTTGGCTGAAATGGGAGAGTGAAGGAGGGAGGAGGGGTGGCCTTGTCCTGGGCCCAGGTGGCAGAGAGCCCTGCAGTGAGTAACTGCACCCACACTTGGTTTGAGGCCAGGGCAGGATGGGGAGGCCGTCCAGGCTGGAGCAGCTGGCGGGTGGGGGCAGTGGTCAGTCACTGGCACCAGGAAGGGAGGGAAGCTGGAGGGCTCACTGAGGCCTCCCACTGGTCCTGCTGCAGGACGTGCCCTCAGCCACGGTCTTCTGGTACGGAGCACGCACACGTGCATTCACCTACATGTACACACACGTACACACACACGACTGTGTTTCTGAGGCAGCTGTCAGGAGTCTGAGAGGCCGAGAGGTGGCTGAGGAGTGGGATTCGGCCGCTCACTGGCAGTGAGATCTCCTTGTCACCTTGGATGTATCCATTTCTCTTGATTTCATTATAAAATGGCCCAAAGAGAGTGAAGCCTCGGGGTTGGGAGAGACTGCGGGTGCTTAGCTCCAGAGGGCAAGTTTTGCAGGGCCTGCCCCCCAGGAAAGCGTCATCCCTGGGCAGGGGGGTCTGGAACTTGGCCCAGCAGCGCTGCCCAAGAGCCTGGACAGGGAAGCACAAAGCTTTCTTTCCATACCTGCTCCGTGTGGAAGTCCTGCCCAGCCAGGGTGCAGCCCTCACCTGGATGGCAAGTAAAGGCCTCTGGGTGTCCCCGCCTGCCCTGTTCCCAGGACTCCTGGTGCATTGGACATGGCTGCTCCCCGGATCCCCCGAGGTCCCATCCAGCCACAGCATTCCTGCTGCCCAGGCCCTGGACAAGAGTGTCTCCTCCGTGGGGGGTCCCGTGCCGTGGGTGGCAAATCCTCATGGTCCCATGAGTCCTGCAGCCCCAGAGGGTGCTGCTGCCCTGCCGCAAGAGGCTTTTTCAGATGGGACACCTAGGACCTTGGCCAAGGCCGTCTGGCAAGGTTTTACGGAGCCTGGACTGGAACCTGGCCGCCCCCAGTCCCCTGGTGGGTGCTTCTGCCTGCACTTTTCCCTGTTGGAATGTCCTGCCCTTGGGGCCACATTTGGCAGTAGTCACAGGGCCCACCTCACTCCAGGGCCCAGGCAGGGCTCCACGTTTGGAACCGGGGCCCAGTGGGTAAGTGCACTGTTGCCCGTGCCCTGCAACAGTGTCGCCCCTCCCTGCTTGCCTGCCTGTCAGGGCAGCCCTCATCTTCCTTGGAGGACGGGGCTGGGCTGGGACCCTGTGTCCTCCCATTCTGACAAATGAATAGAGGGAAGGGACATTTTGCCCAGTTCCAAGGTGCCCTCTCTGTTCTCTGGAGAAGGAAGAGCCACTGGCACGTCTGAGCCACAGACCTTCCTGTCTCTTATATCCCCACCAACCTGTCTTCCTGTGGACGTGCCAGAAACTGGGCAGTGTGGCCCCTCAGCATCCCCGTCACTCTGTTCCCTGTTCCACGCCACACCCAGCAGCCACCGCCCAGTCACAGGCGCCACTGCCTGGGAAGCCCCTGCACTAGGCCTGGAACTGCTGTGTAAATAAAGCAGCCGTGCGGAACTCGCCTCAGGGCTTCTCTTATTGTTTATCCAAGGCTGGCAGATGTTTTATGAGCCCAGAACATTCTTGACAAACAGTTTGCCCTTCTGAGAGGGAAAGTTTCCTGGACCGTGATTCCCGATGTCCTGCACGGCCCCTTCTAGCTGGGGCCTGGGTGCTGACGAGGTTTTCCCCCAGCGGGGCGGCCAGCCGATCTAGGAGTCCAGCTGTCTTGCACAAAGCTGGAAGACAAGGGGCTGCAGGGTGTGTGGCTGTGGAGCTGGCTGGGTGGGGAGAGAGAGGGCCCCCATGCCTGGCCTTTTACCTTGGAAGCGGCTGCCATCAAAGCGGCACCTTGTCCTGGGGCTTCCAGACTTCGCAGCGATGGACTTCAGAGTGTTTCCTGTTAAGAGAAGGCTGTGCATTCGCTTTGGAACATGACAGGTTTTTCTTCTGTGCCACGTGGGGTGTGAGGGAAGGAGGTGAACCTGGTGTTAATTTTTCAGCAGTCACATGTCAAAGTGAGTGACTAGCAAGGGGAGGTCCAGGCTGTGGTGGCCCTGGTCAGCCTTCCAGGAGTCAGGACCCTCCTCCTGCCCTCGTGTGTAAACAGACCAGCCAGGGAAATCCCGGCCAGCCCAGGTGGAGAGAAAGGGCCAGTGCTGGGCTTGGGAGACCACCCCAAGTTCCTCAGGCACTCCTCCTGGCAGTGCAGGGAAGGGCAATGGGAACAGGCCTGTGGAAAAATCCACTGTGCAATGAGTCCGTGAATCCCAAACATCCCCTCTGCAGCCCTCTGATCCTGCCTGGGGTAGAGGCTGTGGCTTCTGGTGTAGGTGGGCACTTCTGGGCTCAGAGGGGTCATTTAGCTCACCTGAGGTCACACAGAGTGGGACACACCCAAATTTAAGCCTGTACATTTTTTTCTTTTGTCTCTTTTGGTAACAGCTTTATTGAGAAATAATTCCCATGCTGTATAACTCAGTGGTTTTCATATATTCAGAGTTGTGCAGCCATCACCACAATTTTATAACATTTCATCACCCCAAAAAGAAGCCTCAAATCGTTTAGCTATTATTAGCAAAGCGCCCCCGCATTCCACCCAGCCCCAGACAATCACTAATCTACTTGATGTCATGCTTTCTTTTTTTTTTTTTTGAGACAGAGTCTCACTCTCACCCAGGCTAGAGTGCAGTGGCATGATCTTGGCTCACTGCAACCTCCACTTCCCAGGTTCAAGCAATTCTGCTTCAGCCTCCCAAGTAACTGGGATTATAGCCACGCACTGCCACGCCCAACTAATTTATGTATTTTTAGTAGAGATGGAGTTTTACCATGTTGGCCAAGCTGGTCTCGAACTCCTGACCTCAAATGATCCACCTGCTTGGCTTCTGAAAGTGCTGGGATTACGGGCGTGAGCCACCATGTCTAGCCTTATGTCATACTTTCATTTGAAAAATTTTAAAAAATTAAATTGGCTCAGGAGTTTGAGACCAGCCTGGGCAGCATAGCGAGACCTCATTTCTATTAAAAATAAAAATTAACCAGGTGTGGTGGCACCTACCTGTGGTCCCAGCTACTCAGGAAGCTGAGACAGGAGGATCTCTTAAACCCAGGAGGTCCACAAGGCTGCAGTGAGCTATGATCATACCACTGCACTTCAGCCTGGGTGACAGAGCAAGATCTTGTCTCAAAAACAAATTTTTAAAAAATGTGGTAAAATATATATAACATAAAGTATGCCATTAAACAATTACGATGTGATGTGAGTACATTCGAATACATAGCATAATGAATAACAAAGCGAACACTCTCAGGTCAAGAACTAGGAGGCTATCAGCTCCCCAGAACACCTAGTCCCTGATTGACACGCCCAGTCCTCCAGAGGCTGCCCCGCCCTGCTGCGGGCACAGTGGCTGCAGTGACTGAGCCTGCTTTGTTCTCCCACGTGGCCGACTTCCCTCCACCATGGTGCTGGCTCTTCCTTCTCTGACCTTTATCCAAATGGAATCACACACTGTACCGTTGAGCTGTGGCTTGTTCATCGTGTCCTGTGTGGCTTGAACACCCCTCTCTGCCCTTCCCTTGGAGGGAACATCTGGGCGGGTCCCAGCAGGCTGCCAGGCATGTTCTGGTTTTTGTCTCCTGGACACACGGGCGTGAGTCCTTCTGGGGCACATCTGCTGATAGATGGCAGTGCTGGGTCATGGAGGAGCGTATGTTCAACTTGAGCAGATGAGGTCAGATGAGTTTACGTCCCCACCATGGGGGGGCCCTGTTGCTCCCCACCCCGACCATCACGAGCTGTTCTGGGAGGGAGGTCCATGTTCTTCCCAGTGTACGGTCCTGGGAGGTTTCTGGACATTGTCGGCACGTGGCAGTCCCAGACTCTGGGGCTCCTGAGAGAGCGGGGCGGAGACCCGAGGCAGAGGCGGGGGTGTGAAAGGAGGCTGGCGGGGTCCACATGGCTCAGCAGGTGAACGTGGGGTTTCCAGGGGCAGACACGCCGTCGTGGCCCCATGGCTTTGTCTGGTTGGGGCAGCGTCAGCTTCCTCCTCCTCTGCTGGGTTTCCTGCCTTCTGTTGGCTGCTGCGGCAGGGGAGACAGGATTAGGAACAGTCGCCCTTCCTGGTACTGACCCTGTTTAGCATTCTTGGTTCCTGACCAAGGCTGCTTCGTGTCCAGGGCAAGAGGGGAAAGATGGTAAACCTGAACCCCCCTGCTGGGCTTGGTGCCGCCTGTGGGGAAACCAGTGGACTGAGGGCTGGTGGGCTCTGAGCTGAGGAAGGGGGTCCCAGGTGGAGGCCGGGAGGTGGCCGCAGAGTGAGGCCACAAGGCCTGGAGGTTGGCCCAGAAGGTAAGACCCCTGTAGGCAGCCTGCCAACCCCAGGAATTTGCCTCTTGGGAACGTGCAGGTCCTTTGAGGCTCTGGAGTGGTGCGACAGGGATGGAGGGAGCATCAGCAGGGCCCTCTCATCTCCCTAGATAGCCGCTCAACAGATGTTGCAAGGCGCGTGCTCTGGGCCCGGTGCTCACACGTGCTCTTCTCCCAAGACACTCCCTGAAGCGCATTCCCCAGGAGCTGCAAGGGAGATAAAGCAGGTATGCCTCATGGTGGGCCGGTGCTTATGCTTACATACACTCGGCCTCAGCTCGTCTACACCCTGCAACAGCCCAGAGAAGCTGCCCGCCTTCTTACCCTACGATTTCGATTTGCAAATGGAAGCTCAGAGAGGTGGAGTAACTTGCCCAAGGCCACACAGCCTACCAGTGTCAGCGTCGGGATTCAAACCCACCTCTGCCTGATTCCAAGACCTGTGCCCCTGAACATTCTCAGGCCACCCCCCAATTAGCCAAGTGTTGCTGGAGCTCTGAGCAGCAACAAGAGTAGCCAGTGTGGGGGCTCACAGGACTGGTCAGCTCCTGCCCTCCCCCGCTTTGGCCCCCTCCACACACACACACACACACGCGCGCGCGCGCGCGCACACACACACACATGACCTGCTGCTGAGCTGGACATAAGCAGGACCTGGCTCTGGGGGCTTCTGACCTAGGGCAGGCCCTGAAGTCGCTCATTAGACCCCACCCACCCCATCTGAGAGCCTGGGGGAGACGTGACAGGTGACAGCCCCAGAAGCCCCATCACTGCTGCCTTTGTGGTTAAAGTCCACTGAACCCGACGCTCTTTTCCCTCCAGTGTGTGGTGGGGAGGTGGGGAGGGGACCCAGGAGGATCTGGGCAGCCGTGGCCGGGCCGCAGCAAGCAGGGGAAGAAGGGACCCGTAGTGAGCTTGCAGCAGGAGCTGTGGCCACCATCCTAGCCAGGCCGGCCACCTGCCCAAAATGTTCTCAAACCTTAACATGAAGCTGGGCCACTTGGGCTCTGCTGGATGCCCCCAGGGCTGCCAGAGCCTGTCCGCCGCAGGGCCCCTCTGAGAGCTGGAGTCTCACCTGAGTCCTCTCGCTGCCCACAGGGCTGGCCTCTGCCTTTCCGCAGCTGCTCTGCGGCTTGGGGACATGGCCAGAGCTGGTGGCACTTACAACCCAGGGGCGGGGGAGGGCACATCCCCCACAGCATTCACTGTTTCTGCTGTGTTCTCATGCATCAGGGAATCTGCATTTTTTATCCTTTGATTGCTACATCTTTTTCAGCCTGGAAAAGTAAAAGAAGAAAGGAAAGGGGGCTCAGAGGCTCCTGACTCCTGTCCCTGCAGACACAGCTGGACGCAGTTCTTATTTTCAGCCACCTTGCAGCAGTGGTTTCATTTGTGCGCAGGTTCCTCTGTGTCATGGGTGGGACCCAGGATGTGAACCCAGTGTCCTCATATTGGGGACAGCCAGGAACAAGGCCCCCTACTCCGGCCTCCAAGTGTAGTTCCAGGCTGGAGTGCCCTGTGCCCAGGCCCAGCCTGGTAGCCCTGGGTGCTCTCCCTGACTTTTCATGAGCCCAGGAGCTGAAACCAGAGCAGCAGGGAGACAGAAAAGCCCAGCCCCACCCTCCAGAGGGGGCATCCAGCTGCCCGGAGACCCCAAGAGCACCACCAGAATCTGGGTGTGAGACCCAGTCCCCTGCCGCGTGCTAACCATGTAACCTTGGACATGATCTCGTTGTGCTTTTTTTTGTTTTTTTCTTTTTGAGATGGTGTCTTGTTCTGTTTTCCAGGTGGCTCACTGCAGCCTCTAACTCCTGGGCACAAGTGGTTCTCCCGCCTCAGCCTCCCAAATAGCTGGGAAACAGGTGTATGCCATCATGCCCAACTAATTTTTAATTTTTTTGTAAAGATGGAGTCTCCCTGTGTTGCCCAGACTCCTGGGGTCAAGTGATCCTCCCACCTCGGCCTCCCAAAGTGCTGGGATTACAGGGGAGCCGCTGCGCCTGGCTTGAGCATGATGTTTACCTTGCTTGGCTCTTGGTTTCCTCGTGTGTCAAGTGGGGCTGAGCCCCAGCTGTGTGGACTGAACGGGGGAGGGTTAAGCTCGGCCCCTAGGGTGAGGGCCCGCCATGGTGGTAGCTCCCGTGTGACCTGTTTCCCTAATGGTTCCCATTTGGTCTGTCCTGCTAGACCAGGCTGGGGGGACGTACACTGCCTCTGGGGTTCTCTCTACCCTGTGGGTGTGGTCCGCCACATGGTCATGGTGGCTTTCTAGGGCAGGCTTGACCTTCCCCACTGCCTTTAATTATTTATTTATTTATTATTTTATTTTATTTTACTTTTTTTAAAATGGAGTCTCACTCTGTTGCCCTGGCTGGAGTGCAGTGGCGCAATCTTGGCTCACTGCAACCTCCGCCTTCCGGGTTCAAGGGATTCTCCTGCCTCAGCCTTCCAAGTAGCTGGGAATACAGGTGCCTGCCACCACACCCGGCTACTTTTTGTATTTCCGGTAGAGACGGGGTTTTGCCATGTTGGCCAGGCTGGTCTTGAACTCCTGACCTCAGGTGATCCACCCGCCTCAGCCTCCTAAAGTGCTGGGATTAGAGGCGTGAGCCATAGCACCTGGCCTTCCCCACTGCCTTTAAAATCTCGATGGTCCCCACTGCCCATGAGAGGAGGCCCAAGCCTGTCCTCTGTTAGCCCCCCGGTCACCATATTTACCAAGCACCTACGATGGCCAGGCGCTGTTGAAGATGTGGGGGATCGAGTGAATGTGGCAGGTGTCCCCTGCCCTCTAGGACTGTTCTTCTTTCCAGGGAGGGAGGTTCAAGCCCCTCTCCTGACACCCAGCTGGCCTCCCAGTGTCATGGATCTCTGCTCTGCTGGTCCCCTGGAGTGGCCCTGGGGCCACCATGTAACACTCTTGTAAGAATAAGAGTTATTTTTTATGGCACAATCGCCCCCGCCCTAGGTTTGTGAATTTGGGGGATTCTTTTTTTTTTTTTTTTTTGAGACAGAATGTTGTTGTGTCACCCAGGCTGGAGTGCAGTGGTGTGATCTCGGCTCACTGCAAGCTCCGCCTCCCAGGTTCATGCCACTCTCCTGCCTCAGCCTCCCGAGTAGCTGGGACTACAGGCACCCACCACCATCACACCCAGCTAATTTTTTTGTATTTTTAGTAGAGATGGGATTTCACCATGTTAGCCAGGATGATCTCGATCTCCTGACCTCGTGATCTGCCTGCCTCGGCCTCCCAAATTGCTGGGATAACAGCTGTTGGGGGAGTCTTAAGAAGGAAAACCACCTGAAAGTGCAGGGTTATTAAAATCAGAAACCAGCCCACGTACCCACCACTCGTGAGCAGCCCACACAGCTCCCACCTGACCAGGCTCCCTTCTCATGGGCAAGTGAAAGTAGCTGAAAATAGGCCTCCTGGTGAGGAATCTCCCAGCCAGGCTCCAGCCCAGCCACCCCTATCAGTGGCACTGAGGCTGCGCTCCGACTGCAGCATCCCCCATGTCTATCCTCATTGCTAAGCAAAGATTTGTGCAGAGGGGTGCTCTGCACTTTCCAAGGGTTTAATCCAGGAGCTCAGGGCCAGGGGCTCCATGACCGTAGACTCACACAATCTCCTGGGCCACAGTCATCCGTGGCGGGGAGGACAAGGGGCCACACCCTGCACTCTGTCCCAGCATCCCCTCTCCCTGGAGCCATGCAGGGATGGCCTCATTTTGTCCCACACTCACATGCAGGTCCTAGACACCGGCTCATGCACACACACACACACACACATGCGCGCACACACATACACACGTGTGCACATGCACCCACGCTCTCTCTTTGGCCAGTGGAAGGGCAGGATCCCAGCTGCCCAAGCGGGGAAGGGGAGTGGGGAATCAGCCCCGCAGATGCGGTGGGAGGGGCAGACATGGCATGCTGGTCTTTGGCAGTGTGGTCCCAAGTGGGTGCGGCTGGAGGGGTGCCTTGCTGCAGGGCCCAGGCCACCCACATGCATCCCATGAGGCTGTCCAAACCCCTCTGCCCTTTATCAGAGAGGACACCCCCGATGCGGGGAGGGAGGAACCTGGTGAAGCCAGGAGCGGTGGGCAGGGGCCAGCGAGGACCCCCAGGCTCCCAGGGCAGTGCGCATCTGGCCTTCTTGCATGCCCACCTGGCATCCTCCTTGCTGCTTCCTTCCTCCCGCTTCACCCCTCCTCCTGCGTCCCACCCTGGCGAGGTCTCAGGATTCTCTCGTTTGCTCCTCCCCACGTCACCTGCTCGGGCCACAAGAGGGCGCCTTGCTGCCAGGGATGGGACGGGCCGGGCCTGCTGGAGCCAGGGCTGATGCATGCACAGCCACATACACTCACCCGGGCCCACATGTGTTCACAAGGGGCCCCCATACCCACACAATCCCATATCCACATGTAAGCACACCAGACCCCACAAGTTCTCAGGCCCAGGCCACACATCCATAGGCGCCCACTCTCATGCTGGCCCCATAGTGTGCGCACGTGCGCACACACACACACATGCCCAGCCTCCCCACACCCCAGGCCGCACACGTGGGCCTGCTCACATTCCACTCATTCCCTCCCAGATGCCGCAGCACCCCCATGCCCTGTGTGCCCTCTGCCTCTCGGGGCCCTGGGGGCCCCAGCTCCGAGAACCACGGAGTTGCTTTAGCCAGGCCTCCTCAAGCCTGCCGACTCCTCTGGACACCGGCCCTCTCCTCCACTACCCTTCACAGGTGCAGACGATGAGCATGGAGAACACCACAGCGCACAGGGCCAAGAGCCACCATCAGAGTCTCCTGCAGCCCTGGAGTCCCCAGGTCTGAAGCAGGCAGAGCAGCCGAGGTGGCCTCACCAGCCCATCCTCCTAGTCCCCCTGTCACCTTCTCAGAGAGAGGCCTAAGAGCATGCTCTGGGCGTTGAGGCCTCCCAGTGTTCCCTGCGAGTGTGGAGAGGCCAGGTCCCTGGGATGAGGACCCCCCCCCCCCCGCCAAGCTCCCCTCCTGCCCGTCCCACCTGGAGCCTTTGTGCATGCTGTGTGTGCCCTTCACCTGTCCCACCACCTATTCCTCAGCCTGCCTGCATCCTGCCATATCCTCAAGGCCTTCCCTGGTGATGGAATTCCAGTCTTCCCAATTGCAAGGGACCCACTGTCCCATGACCCCCTACCCCGTCTCAAGGCCATGTGCTGATCCCATGCAGGCTGGGGTGTGGTCTGGCTTCGAGGCCAAGCTCTTTTCTGTTGTACCCAAAACACAGTCTCACCTCCAGAAGAATTACCCGGCACTCCCTGGAGTTCCCACAGCCTTCTCATTTTCAAATAATTTTCAGATTTCCGGAATAGAAAGAAATTCCATACACCCTTCTCCCAGAGACAGACCCCATTCAAGCTTTGCCAATTATTCCATGAACTGCTCTAGAGAGAGGAAGACCCAGTTCGGGGCCAGGCAGCTCTCGCTGGTGTCTCTGGACTCGGTCCTGGAGCACTTCCCTGTCCTCACCTCAGCTCTCACAGATTGCCAGTTTTGAAGATTACGAGACAGTCATTTTGTGCAATGTTTTCTCACGATACAACCCAGGTTGTGCGTTTGGGGCTAGCATTGCATAGAAGTGGTGCTGGGCTTGTTCTCATAGGCATGTAATGTTGGTTTGTCCAGCTACTGGTGATGTTAACTTTGACCTCCTGTTTAATGGTGACCACGTAACGTTGTGTTTTTCCCCTTTATGGTTGATACATATTTGTGGGGAGATGCTTTGAGGTGGTGCGATGTCCTGCTTTCATCTGCCAGTTTTAGTGTCCCTTAGCATTTCTTGTTTGAATGAATTATTTGTATGATGGTCGCCAAATCACTCCATCATTCTTCCTTGTATTTACTCCTGGCATTTTACTTTAAGATGTTCTCTTCTTTCCACTGATGTATGTATGCCAGTGTGGGCGCCTGGCTTCCTGTGTAATTCAGTGGGTTATCATCTGTTAACCATCGTTATTGGGATATTCAGATGGTCCCCGACGCAGGCACTGGCAGCCCCTCCAAGCTGGCCCTGTGTCCTTTGGGCACATCCTCACCATTCTTTGAGCCCTTCCTTGCGTTTTGGCCCAAAAAGATGTTTCAGATTCATTTGTTCTGTTTTCGCTTCAGCCCTGGAATCGGCCGTTTCTCCAAGGAGCCCCAGTATCTTCCAGTGGAGAGCGCTGTTTAGAGTCTCAGCCCAGGGCGCCAGGTGTGCTTGTGTTGTCTCTGGGAGTTGCTGCTCAGGCCCTGGCAGGGGACAGAGGTAGGAAAGATGCTCATGGTATGCAGGCATGACACACACATGTGTTCATGCCCACCTGGACCTGCCCAAAAACCCGAGCTCACACCAGTGCCTCTGATTCCAGTCCAGCAGCACAGGGCTCCTTCTCTCCTCATGGCTTTACACGTTCGTGCCTTCCTTCCACAGCAGGAAGAAGCCCGGCTTCCTCATTCTCTCTCCATCTGCTTGTCGCTCCATCCCATGTAGAGCCAAGTCCCTGACCTTGCCTGTGGTGGACACTCTGCATTTGTTAAACTGAAGAACAACAGTCCTCCCTATTGGGAGAAGCCTTTTCAGCTTCGCAGACCATTTCTGCGTTTGTGGTTCTCATCCAAGCCTCGTGGGTAGGCACGGAAAGTCTTCTCTGTTTTCCGGGGAAGCTGCAGACTCACCCAGGGTCACGCAGCTGGTAAGGGTGTAGTGGGACAGTGTCAGCATGTCTGGCCCATTGTCCCTATGGCCCCTATAGAAGATTAGCCACGTGGTGGCAAAGTGTCCCAGGGAATTGGCATTCTGGGCTGTCCAGGTGCTCGTCTGGGCTGGGACTACCATGGAAGGACTTGTACTCTGGAAATGAGAAAACCCCAGGCTCAAATCTTGGCCCGCTGCTGGCTGACAGGAAGACCGCTGAGCCTCAGTTTTCTCATCTATAAAATGGACTTGTTTTGGACTTATTTTCGGGGTATCCTCAGTACCTTTATTACCGGAGCTCCATTAATACCTGGCTGCAGGAGGTAGTTCAGGGAAACAATGGGAGTGGAGTGCCGGGTGCATCGCGGCCTGGGGCTGCCGGCCTGGCCTCTGCAGGCATCTGAGATATTCCTGAGGGAAGATTCAGCCAGGCCCACATTTCTGGATAGAACCACAGGGCCATAAACCGAGACCATCAAGGGAGACCACTTGGCTTGGAAAACTTGCCCAGAGACCATGTGCTCTGATTTGCAAAATACACCCCCCAGAGCGACTTCCTGCCTTCACTTTGTGTGGAGTTGGGGGGCAGGGGGTGGATGGACTGTGTCACCCGGAAGTTTGCATCCTCGGTTGGGGAGGGGAGCGTGTCTGTCCAAGCACAGCCTGGAGGCTTCCCGTGCTCCCCATGACCTTGTGGCAGTCAGTGTCGCCCAGGCAGAGTGTGGCACGCCTTGGGGACCAGCCTCTCCCAGATGGATAGGCGCTTGATTGGAAAAGTTGACTTTTCACTTAAATAAGTAAAAGTCAGGGCCTACTGCATGGCGAGGAGGAGATGGCTCTTCTCTGCCTCTGTCCTCCCTTGCCCCTGTGAGTGGGCAAACCCCCTGTTCTCACCCAGGTGGCCCGCTCCTGCCACCCGCACTGTATCCAAGACACAGCCCAGCTTTGCAGGCACCTGCCGTGTGCTCAGCAGCGTGCAGGGTGATGAGATGAGCAAGACCATGTGGCCCGAAGGGTCCCGCAGTGCAGAGGGCTCCAGCCCAGTGCCGGACCCCAAGTGTGTGCCTGGAGTGACTCGGGTGCATGAGGAGGACTCAGTGGGATACAGAGTGCAGGGCCTGAGGCGTAGGAGGTGGCACAGGGGCTCATTGGATTGGCAGGGACCACATCTGCCCTGGTAGATGCCCTGCACATGCAGGCTCTAACGACGGTTTGGGGATTGGGGCCGGGGATGCAGGGGACCTGTGGTGGTAGCTCGGGGGCAGTGGGCCAGGCAGAGCAGAGCCCTTTGCTGTGTCGGAAACCTGTCAGAGGCCCTAGGTGTGATAAGTGAGTGTGACGCAGGAGAGTCCCGCTGTGTGGGCCACCCACGATTGCAGAGAAGATGCCCTGCGTGTCATAGGCTTGGCAGTCCCTGCCAGGAATTTGGCATCACCATCTTTTCCCCGGTGCTGGAGAGCTCAGCAGCTGGAGGCAGATGCTGGATTGTCTTTCTCTGCCACAGTAGGGCAGGTGGCTTGTCTTTTAGTTTGTTTTTTTAATCTCCTGTATCTGTGACTGTGCAGAGAGCCGACGGCAGGAAGAGGGCAGCACCGGCTCATCAGAGGCCGAGGACGGCTTAGACAGGAGGTCTGGAGGCTCTCAGCCTGACCAGCCCTGGCCCAGGGCCGGGGAAAGGCCGGGGCTTTGGGGTCAAGGGCAGGGGATGAGATCTCAGACCCATGACCTAACTGTTGACCTGCCTGGGCCACTTCACCCCTGCGTGCTTCCTTCCCTGTCTGTAAAAGCGGATCGCGTGAGGGGCCTTGCAGGAAGCTCTGAGGCCCAGTGAGGCCCCCATGGGGACAGGCGAGGCTGCCATAAGCGCCCGTCATTCCCGCCTAGTGCCTGGCCGGTTCCTGAGCGCTCTCGGAGCTTCAGGCTGGGGCACTGCTGTGGCAAAGGGGGCTCTCCCCAGGCTGGTGCTGTCGGTGGTGTGGCTTTGGGCCCCAGGCTGGCACTGTCGGTGGTGTGGCTTTGTGCCCCAGGCTGGCACTGTTGGTGGTGTGCCTTTGGGTGACATGAGGTTGGGAGGATCTTGTTGACTTGACTGTATAAAGTAGCAATGATGCCTTACAAGTAGTTCTAGGCCTGGAAAGAAAAGGGAAAGAAAGAGGGATGGAATCTGGTATTTTCTCAGGTGTCCTGGACACCACCTGAAAGATTTCTCCATGGGAAACATTCCCTCCTGGGTCCTCGGCGCCTATTGTTACAGCACTCAGGCACCCGGGCTGCGGCCTGGGGGTGAAACCTCGTTCGATTGGCCGTAGCTGGTTACTTAACTTCTCTGTGCCTCAGCATTGCCACTGTGGGTGGCGGTAGCAACATGTCTTCTTCTAAGGTTGTTGGGAAAACACCGATTGCAACAGCGACAGACACAGGACCCACTCCACCGGAAATTGTTCCCTGAGCTTGTATGAGACAGAACTGACATTGTCCTCACTTTGCAGAGAGGTCAAGTAACTTGCCTAAGGTCACATAGCCTTTGAACCCTGGGAGTCGAACTCCACCATCTATGCTCTGAACCACTCTACCACGTGCGCTGGTTATTGTAGGTTCCATTTCTTTCCACACAGTTTTAAATTCGTCCTGTGGTTTGGTTTTATTTTTATTTTTATTTATTTATTTATTTTTGATGGAGTCTTGCTCTGTCGCCCAGGCTTGAGTGCAGTGGCACAATCTCAGCTCACTGCAAGCTCCACCTCCTGTCACGCCATTCTCCTGCCTCAGTCTCCAGAATAACTGGGACTACAGGCACCGACGACCACGCCTGGCTAATTTCTTTTTGTATTTTTAGTAGAGACGGGGTTTCACCATGTTAGCCAAGATGGTCTCGATCTCCTGACCTCGTGATCTGCCCGTCTCGGCCTCCCAAAGTGCTGGGATTACAGGCTTGAGCCACTGCGCCCGTCTGGTTTTATTTTATTTTTAAGACATGGTCTTGCTCTGTCACCCAGGCTGGAGTGCAGTGGTACAATCACAGCTCACTGCAGCCTCAACCTCTGATGAGATTCTCCCATCTTAGCCTCCCAAGTAGCTGGGACTATGGGCACATGCGACAATGCCTGGCTAATTAAAAAAATGTTTTTTTGTAGAGACAAAGATGTTGCTATGTTGCCCAAGCTGGTCTCGAACTCCTGGCCTCAAGTGATTCTCCCACCTCGGGCTCCCCAGGTGCTGGAATTAGCTTGGCATGAACCGCCATGCCTGGCCTAGTCCTCACCATGCGGGGTCACCATGCGGGGTCACCATGCGGGGCTTCAGCAGCCTGCTGAGCAGCCTCCCCACCCGCAGTCACTCTCCCTGGGGTCTGTAAGCCTCCCTGGGCCTGAGCAGCTCCCAGCCTTGCTGCTGCCTTTCCGCTGCCTGGCAGTGAGGTCTCCTGGGTGCCTTCTGTCAGCCCCTTGGGATGTTTTGCATGAGGAAGGGAGGCTTTGGTGCTACGGAGCATCTGTCCTGCCCACTCCAGTGGCTTCACAGGAGCAGCTGGCTGTTTGTTCTGAGCTGTTCCACCTTGTGCCTGCCGGAGGGGAGACAGTGGACAGGCCTCCCTCCCCCGAGTGGTGGGGTGGACCGCCTGCCCGCTGTGGCCCCATACATAGAGGCCACGCACCGCTGCCCTGGGCCGTGCAGCTGCTATGGGGAGTGTGCTGCTGAGACCCGGAAGAGACGGAGGATGAAGTTGTGTTGCCAGATAGTCCATTTGTTCTGAGACTCGCTTGCCTGTGAGAATCCTGGGAATTAACTAGCTCCTTCTCTCCCATCCCGTTTTACAGAAAAGTGAGACCCAAAGTGGTTTCTGACTTGCCCAGAGGTCATAACTGCTTGGACGCTCGTGGTCCTCAGAGCCTGGGTTTGCTGAGCAGCGCAGGCTCTCACAGCCACTCAGCTCCTGCAGCCGTGGCGTGGCAGAGGAGGGAAGCACTTCCTGGGATTTGTGCTGCCTCCCTGACATTTCCAGGCCCTTCATTTCTCTAAATATTGGAGGGGTTGAATTATTTTTAGTTCAGCCTCAAGGGATCAGCGAATAAGCTTGCAGCAGCGTTGGCAGATGGGTTTCTAGTGGAGAGTGGTTACTCAGGGCCTCTTACTGAGAGACTCGGATGATTTGAGGAAATCTGGGATGTCCTGAGGCGTACCAGAGGACCCCCCCAAGTTTTTCTTGTGGCTCATCTGCCATCGGGAAACCAAAATGTCTCCCCTCATCCTGAGTTCTCCAGGGTGTGGACCTGGAAAGCTTAAGGGGAGGCAATGGCATATCTTTAAGACGAGCACAGCTCTGGAGCTGCTCAAGTGCCCAAGGCCACGTCCTGCTCAGGGCACTTTGGGCCTCAGTTTCCTTATCTTTAAAACAGACGAAGTTGGCCTGGTGAGGTGGCCCATGCCTATAATCCCAGCACTTTGAGAGGCCAAGGCTGGCAGCTTGCTTGAGTCCAGGAGTTTGAGGCCAGCCTGGGCAACGCGGTGAAACCCCGTCTCTACTAAAAGTACAAAAATTTGGCCAGGCATGGTGCCTCATGCCTGTAATCCCAGCGCTCTGGGAGGCTAAGGAGAGCGGATCACTCGAGGCCAGAAGTTCGGGACCGCCTCTACTAAAAATACAAAAATTAGCCAGGCGTGGTGGCTCACGCCTGTAATCCCAGCTACTCGGGTGGCTGAGGCAGGAGAATCACTTGAATCTGGGAGGTAGAGGTTGCAGTGAGCTGAGATCGTGTCACTGCACTCCAGCCTTGGTGACAGAGCAAAACCCTGTCTCGGGAAAAAAATAAATAAATAAATGAGCCAGGCATGGTGGCACACACCTGTAGTCCCAGCTACCCAAGAGGCTGAGTTGGCAGGATTGTTTGAGCCCAGGAGGTTGAGGCTGTATTGAGCTGAGATTGCACCACTGCACTCCAGGCTGGGCAACAGAGCGAGACCATGTCTCAAAAAAATAAAGTAAAATAGACATAATAAGAGTACCTACAACATAGCACTGGGGAGACCAGAATGAGATATCCTGCTGAAAGCACTCACCGCACTTCCTGGCACACAGCAAGGGTTCAGCAGTTACCAGCTTCTGCTCATTTTCTTGGTGTTCTCATCAGTATGATTATTTGGGGAAACTTGGGTCCGCAGATAACTGTGGGGAGGGGAGGGCTTTACCCCAGGTGCCCTGGCCCAGCTGTTTCTGCAGCGCCGTGCTGTTTCTGTGTCTGTGCACCTCGGTGGAGATGCTGTGGGTGGGTGAGCAGGTATGTCTTGTGCTGTGGCCTCCAGATACAGGGAGGGCTCTCACCCAGGCGGGGCCCTGCAGCCCAGGCACATAGCCCCTCCCTGTCCCTCCAGGTCCACATGGCTGTGAGTTCCCACCAGGGGGCGGCAGGGCCTTGTGGCCCGGGACCCAGCCTGTTTTCTCCCACTTCGTGGCCAGGTGGGCTGTGCAGGACGGGGCCTTTTCACCACTGCCTAGAGCCGCTCGCCCACCAACCCCACTCACAGCTCTCAGTCCCCTTTTTCCCGAGCGCCATTCACTCTGAGGCACAGCACAGCCTTGTGTTCCTGGCCCCGCTGGCCTGCTCCCTTAAGCTTCATTTTGCCTTTGCAGTTTGAGTGACATTTTTGCTGGGGATTTGGGGCTGCTCGGGGTGGCCTTGCACACCCCCTACACTTTGGCTGCCTGGAACACGGCTGGGGGTTCACGGTGCTCCGTGGTTTGACTCTCACAGGCAGGGTTCCAACGGCCACAGAGAGAAAGAGCATCTTCTCCAGCTGGCCCTGCAGCGGCCCCGGGACCCCAAAGGCTGCACCGAGGCGGCCACCAAGGCCAGGGGGCAGAGTCCTCCTAAGTGCTGGCCCTAGGTCTAGGCTCCAGATCTCCCAGGAGTTGGAACCAGAGGAACCTGGGCTCATTTCTCTAGCAGGCTCTGGACACACGATGCCTTTAGGGGCTCATGAAAATGTTTAAATTTCTTTTCAAATTAGAAGGAAAAAGTCTCTGGAACATTTAGGGCCAAAGAAAATGTTTTAATGTTTTCTCTCACTTTAGAAATAATATTTTCAAAAATCTATTAAATTATTTAACCGCTTTTTTAATGGAGGAAAGGGCCCCCCAAATCACGAAGTGGCCCTGGGCCCTGGGATGGCCGGGTGAGAGCCTGTCATACCTACGCAGTGTGCCTGAGTCCTGGAGTGCAGTGTATTCTGAGCCATCCAGAACGGAGAGTCCCCAAGAGGCAGCTTGGAGGTGGGTCCTGCCCCTGCACACTGTGCTCGGGGGAGACAGCTGACCCATCCAGCCTGCAGTGCCAGGATAGACAATTTGGGCTGGAGCCAAACTTGATCAAAGGGAGGCTGACTTTTATCGAGGGCTGCTTTGTGGAGAGCGTTCGTTGTGGAGAGAACCCAGGAAGGAGCTCTCCACCTTGCAAGAACATTGCCTGTGACTCGAAGTGGCCACATGGGATGCAATTCCTGAGCTTAGAGTTGGCAGAAGAATCAGCCTCTGCTAGCACCAGACCTAACGGAGGCGCGGCCCGTGGCCACCCTGAGGAAGTCCACCTGGACGGTGTCCCTAGCATATCTCGAATGGCAAGCTGAGGCTCGAAAGTCTCATGCCTGTCTGCAGGACTCGCACGTGAGCCTGTGACCACCCGTGGGGACAGTGTGTTGCTAGGGAAATGCCTTGGGCAGTTGAGGGGGCACTGAGGCCCTGGAGGGCTCCTGTGGGTGGGCGTTCCCATGACATCATCCCTCAGCACAAGCCACGAGGGCTTCCTAGGACACGCTGGGCATCGGGGGCGGGGGGGGGGGGCCCAAAGGGTTTTTGCACAAATTTGCAAGGCGGGGGACCAGAGTGGGGTGGGCTGGGTGGGCCAGGCCCCGGCCCAGATGGGGTGACCTTTCCTTCACCCTACTTCCCCACTGCAGGGGTATGCCTTCCCAAGGCCCTGGGGAGGTGCTGACATCTGCTCATTGGCAGAATGCCCTGTGCCCACACTCTGTCCCTGTCCAGACATGAAATGGACAGCAGGAGGGGGCTTTGAGGGGTCTCTCCTGAGACACCTCTCCAGCTGAGGCTCCTGGAGTTGGAAGCCCCTGCAGACTTGGTGGCTGCCTCACCAAAGGCCCCATCCTGCATTTGCCCCTGTGACCTCTCCACTATGCCTGGGACTGCAGTTAGAGCTGACCAGCACCTGGGGTAGTCTGGGGCCTGGGGCTGGTGTTCGGGCCAGCATGGAACGCAGATGCCTTCAGTGGCTCTGGTGGGCACGCGGCTTGCACAGATCGGACTGTGACCCCAGGCTGTGGGACTCAGCCACCAGACGACTTCACTTGCTTGTTTACTGACCTTGAAGTTACCCAGCACTTACATGTTTACAGATACCTGCACAACAGCCAGAGAGGTACGAATCCGTCTCCGCCTACAGATGAGGGCACAGAGAGGTTAGGGGACCCACCTGAGGGGACGCAGCCTGCAGGTGGGACTTGGGTCCTGGCCGTCTGTTTCCAGCCTGTGTGCTCAGGTCCAGGGTCTCCCTGGGACTGGAGAGGGTGCTGGGGGAATGGAGCCGCCTCCTGTGTCAGAGCTTCTCCTGCTCCACTCAGCCTGCAGCACTCCTGGATACCCAGGTGGGGACCAGAGAGAGGGGCAGGCCGGTGCCAGCCTGGGGGAGGGGGCAGTTACCGGAAGACCCCGGGCTGCATCCCAGCACCCTGCACCCTGGGGCCCAGCCAGGCTGGAGGCCCATTTTTCCCAGAAACCCACTTCCCTGCCTCCTTCCAGGGGCTTACCCTGCCCTGCTGCCTCTTCCTGATCACCTCCTTGCTCCTACTCTCCCCTCTGCCTTCTCGCCTCCCCTCACATTCATGGGGTGTTGTGGACGCGCCTGCCCGCCTTTCACCAGTGGTGTCCAGCCATCTCCCCGACCGAGGCTGATTCATGGGGTGTTGTGGACGCGCCTGCTTGCCTTTCACCGGTGGCGTCCAGCCATCTCCCCGACCGAGGCTGAGGGTCCTGCACATCTAGGCCCCGCCATGGTCATCCTCCCCGGTCCTTGTCTGCCCATGGCTGTTGCCACAGTGGCGATGCAGCAGCTCTGGGTTGAGTGTCTGTCATTGCCACTGCTCTGTGTGTGCCCTGGGAGTGGGGGCTGCTGTGCCACACCTCACTGCCATCCGTGCCCATCTCAGGGTATGGGCCCAGCAGGTCCTCAGGCTGTACCTGTCAGGGGGTTAGATACAGGGCCTTGTCCAAGGGTTGAATAGGAGAGAAAATGTCCCCATTCCAGCCTGGGCAGCACAACACTCCATCCTCCCAGACTCCGCCCCCCCCGCTGCTCCTTCCTGTGTGGCCCCCACGGGGGTTGGCAGGGCACACTCCCCAGAGAGACAGGAGTTTGTGGCCAACCTGAGGGTAGACACTGCCTGTCCTCCAGACCCTAGACACCCCCGGTCGGCCCAGGTGCGGGGTCTGCCCAATCCCACAGCCATCATTCCAGCGAGGACCGTGCAGGCCCAGGTGGCTGTGCCGTGGCTGCGGTGACATGCTCACCGAGAAGGTCTGGGAGCTTCCAGAGGTCTGGGAGCCCCACAAGGGCTGAGCCTTGGGGCCTCAAAGCAGGGAGTCTTTTCTGGGCTCAGGGCCTTTCTGGAGATGGGACTTCTAGGTTGCCAGGGCCACTAGCCATGAGGAGTTCAGCTGCCCGTGGTGGCGGCGGCTGGGCTGTATCTTGCACTTCTCAGCTGTCTGGAGGGGTCCATGGGGCCTGTCTGGGCTCAGCACAGCAGCGCACAGAAAAGCCACTTTATATATTTGGGATTCCATTAATCCTTCTAGTTTATACATTTTTGATGGCACCTTCGATTTTTTTCTTTTAAAAATTAATGTATTTTTTCCGATAATATAAGAAATGCGTGCCTTCTTTGGAAAATACAGAAAATCACAAAGAAAATAATCCACTATCCCACCTTCCAGAAGGAACAACAGTCAGCATTTTGTTCAGCCTGTTTTTTAAAAAAACAAACAAACAAAAAAACGCATACTAAAAGCAAGATTTAGAAACTGCAGTTTTAGAGTTAAGATTGTACCGAGAGTTGCCGGCATCTCACCGGTTCCTCTCCTGGGACGGTGATTGTGCCTTCCCGGAGCTGCTGCACCCTGGCCTCCCAGCCAAGCCTGGTGACAGCAGTGGGGTGACCCTGCGAGGCCCCTGGGATGGCTGATGCTGAGAGCCCAGCAGAGCCGGAGGGGGTAGGGGCAGCCTCCCCAGGGCTGATCTGAGAGACAGGTGTGTGCCTCACCCGGCATCACCCACTGGGGAGGCCTCCCCATGCGGAGTCATGCTGGGCCCTCCCATCTCGTGTCTTCTGGGGAATGGAGTGGAAGGCCTTCCCTCTCTGGGAGGGGGTGGGACTGTGCACCCCAAAATGAATATTCCTCGGCTGTGGGTGAGCCTGCCAGCCCAGAGTCCCCGGGGGCCAGGAGCAGACTGGCAGGGGCCATGGCAGTGACTGGGACACCTGGGAGCTGGGTGTCCAGGCAGGCTCCAGTGTCTACTCCCAGCAAGTGTGAGTGGGGGGCATTGAGATCCTGGATGGATCTCAGGGGAGCAGGCGTGCCCAAGCTGACACAGCCCAAGCTGTCTTTATTTACCACCGGACCCGAATCCACCTCTGAGCCAACAGTCCTACCCTGCAGGAGGCCTGGCACCTGTGTTTGTATTTTATCACCATGAGGTTGTGTGGGCTGCTGAGAGTGTGTGCAGAGCTCTGGGCACAAGCCTTGGCTCTGCGGCCGGCTGAGTGGCCGGGCCTCGGTATTCTCATCTCGGAAGTGGGGAGAAGGATGCCTCCATCACAGGACCTCACAGTGTTAGATGAGATTGCAGATGCAATGAGGTGGGGGCCCAGCAGGCCTGCTCAGGGCGTGGCCATCCCTCTTAGTGCAGACACCATCATGTAGAGGGCGGTCAGGTCGAGTGTGCGGGCCACTGCAGTGCGAGGACATATGTGCTCAAGGCGACATGGGTGGCCTGGGCTGGGCTTCCTTTCTCGGCTTGCCTGGGAGGATGGTGGCTCCCAGTGGGTGTCTCCCTGTCTCTGCCCCACCCCGGGGATGTGGGTGCTTTGAGCCGAGTGAAAGAGGAACTTCTCCAGGAGAGAGCTCTGTTTGCCACCTCCCTGGTGGGCCCACCCCCGCGGCAGAGCTGTCCTTACAGGGCCACAGCCTCTGCTGGCCTCACAGTCCCTGTGCAGTGAAGAACTCGTGTGTGCGGCTCCCTCCATATGGACAAAAATCAGGTTTGGATGCCAGGGCCTGGGCCGAGTCCCTCGCTTCTCTAAGCATTCCTTTCCTCGTCTGGAAAGTGGGGGTGTAGTATTGTGTGAACCTCCCAGGCCATCCCGGGATGAAATGAGATCATGCCCATAACACAGACTTCTGCCTGGTCCCTGCTCAGAGCTCCCCAAATCGTCATTGCCACATCCAAACAAATTGTTGTTCCAGCCTGGGGGGCTGGGGGCCCTGCGGCGGTGCCCACGGCAGCGCCCACGGCAGCCCATGCGCCTGGGCAGGAAGCTGCTTTGTGCAGGGGCAGTGTGGGCAGGCCTGACAGACTCCTGAGTGGCAGGACTATGCAGGTGCCTTACTGAGCTGTCAGCGGCTGGCAGCTGCTCCCAGGTAGCAGAAAGAAGGGCCGAGCTCCACGTGGGCATGAAAGGCCCAGCAGGTGTGTCGGTGGGGGGGTGGGAGTGTTAGTGCGAATGTGTGTGTGTGCATGCTTGCAGGATAAAGATGAGTTTTTAAAATGTGTCTCCTGTGGTTTTTGATTTTTTTTATCTTTCCCAAAATCAATACAAACAAACCACAGGCGTAATTTGGGTCTGTAAAGGCCGACGCTGTCATTCTGCTGCAAGAGGCAGGGAAGTTCAGTTGGGGGAAAAATGCAGTGCTTTTGCCGTTACTAAGTCCAGTGGTGGCTGGTGACAGTCGTGGCACTGATGGAGCTCAGAGCAGAGGCGGGAGGGGTGGTATTGACCAGGCGTGTGTGTCTCCGGCGTGTGAGGTGAGAGCGCGGGTCTCACCGGGATGCTCTCCTCCCTCCATCTGCCAAGCTGGTGGGAAGGCCCTTGCCAAAGCGCACAAGACCCCTTCACACAGCAGGGGCACAGGGTCTCTGAGGCAGAGTCGCCTGCAGGCTGGGGTGGAAGGGGTGCGCCCCAGACCCTAAGGATCGCCCGCCTCTCCAAGACCATCCCTGGCTGCTGTTGGGCAGGGTGGGAGGGTTGTTAGCACCTGCTGTGGCCGGGGCCGTGCCAGGTCTGTACATGTTGTGCCCTTTGCTGGGCAGCAGCCACCACGTGTTCTCAAGGGCCTGTGCCAGGCCCCTGCCAGGCCCTGGATTGCTCCCTTCCATGTGAGCTCCTGTTATCAACTAAAGAAGACACTGAATGATCTCATGCAATTGTATCTGTTTTTTTTTTTTGAGATGGAGTCTCGTTCTGTCGCCCAGGCTGGAGTGCAGTGGAGCGATCTCGGCTCACTGCAAGCTCCGCCTCCCGGGTTCATGCCATTCTCCTGCCTCAGCCTCCCGAGTAACTGGGACTACAGGCGCCGGCCACCACGCCCGGCTAATTTTTTTGTATTTTTAGTAGAGACGGGGTTTCACCGTGTTAGCCAGGATAGTCTTGATCTCCTGACCTCGTGGTCTGCCCACCTCGGCCTCCCAAAGTGCTGGGATTACAGGCGTGAGCCACCGCGCCTGGCTTCTTTTTTTTTTTTTTTTGGGGAAATAGATCCCCACACCCACCCAACCAGGCTGGAGTGCAATGGTGCAATCTCGGCTCTCTGCAACTCCACCTCCCAGGTTCACGCCATTCTCCTGCCTAAGCCTCCCGAGTATCTGGGATTACAGGCATGTGCCACCATGCCCAGCTAATTTTTTGTATTTTTAGTAGAGACAGGGTTTCACCATGTTAGCTAGGATGGTCTTGATCTCCTGACCTCGTGATCCACCCGCCTCGGCCTCCCAAAGTGCTGGGATGACAGGCATGAGCCACCGCGCCCGGCCTCATGTAGTTGTATCTTGGTGGGTAAGGTGGCTCTTTCTGTGCCTCACTTGCCAACCTCATCATCCATGTTCCCTGCCTCGTCATGCTTCTCTTGCTGTTTGTCCACATGCACACCTTTGTTTTATATCAATTTTTAGATACAGAAATAGCATGGGTAGAATTCTGTATTCTCCATTTTCAGGGAATATCACATCACACATAGGCTGCTCTTTTACTGTGGTTTTAATGTTTTCTGTACCTCTCCCACCCTTACCCCACCTCCCACCCAGATTTAGCTCTGTTGACCCTTCAGGCTTCTTTTTCTGCACACACACACGCGTGCACACACACAGGAGGTTGTCCTGTTTGGTTTTTAGAAATGGGATTGTCCTGTTCCTCTTTGCACCTTGCTCGTTTCACTTCATGGTACGTCCCAGATACCCTCTTCTGAGTCACCGGCAGAAGCAGGACCTTGTGCTTCCCGGTGGCTGCAAGCTGTCGCGGCGGCATGCCTGTCCCCCGTGTGGAGTTCCAGTTCATTGCTGCAGTCCCCTGTTAACGGACGTTTAGACTGTTTCCCTTTTTTCCCCTTTTCATTACAAAGAAAAAATTGCTTCCTTAAACTTTTTTCATGTTTTAAAACTTTCTGATTTCTCATAAATATTTCAACTTTAGATCCTGCAAGTGAATCTATTAGTGTCAGGCTTTGTGGAAGAAAGAAACGTTCTAGAAGAGTCTGCAGCTCATTCTCCCACCCTATGCCCCCACTGTCCAGGGTGAGCTTCTGTCTCCCGTCTCTTGGGTGTCTTTTCCACGTGGGGCCTCCCTGGGGCTGCTCTGAGTGAGTGAAAAGCCTCTCCCTGGGCACCCGAGGCCCCTGGCCTGGATGTCGTCGTAGCCTTGCCTGAAAGCGGAGGAATTCTGGCTGCCTGGTGGAGGTCGGGGCTGGCCCTACCCCTCCAGGAGAAACAGTTCGGGGGAGGGCTGCTCAGGCTGGACCCAGCCCTGGCCAGCAGGGCCATCGGGCCTCCTGGGCCCTGGCAGGATGTTGTTCCAGGGATACAGCACTTCCTTGCTTCTAAACTGCTGAGTGGTCAGTGTCGGTTATCAGCTGTCCCCGTGTATTGCATAATCTCAGATGCTGGCTTGTAACAGTGAGTGGAGGTGGGTGGCCACACTGTCCCTTTAGAATTCTGCACATGGCCCTGTCCAGGCAGGGCAGCCTCTGGGCTCCCACCCACTGCCTGATGCCCCTGTGCCTGGTGAGTGTGGGCTGGGGTCTGTTCGCTGTGGGTGGGTGTGCTCGGAGTTCCCCAGTCAGCAAGCTCCCTTTGTCTCTGGGGGAGTTCCTGGAGGAAAAGGGGAGCCTTTTGAAGCCACAGGATCACCCAGAAAACCTATGTAAGCACAAAAGTTCAGAAAATCCAGCCAGCCCTGGAGATGGGGAGACTGCTTCCCTTGGGGCCCAGGCCACTCCGGAACCATTTCTGTGATGGTAAAATGAGTGGGGGCCCAAGCTGGTTCTACCTACTGTGAACATGATCGTCTGGTTTGTTCACCTTCAGGCTCCTGCATGAGCTGGGTGGTTGGTGTTAACCCCGTTCTCCTCTCTTTCCACCCGGCCCCTGCCCAGGGCTCCAGGGAGCTCCAACCACAGCCAGGGAAGGAAGGGCTCCATTTACCTCCTTCCAAGTTCCTGATTTTGCTCCACTGATTGTTGTCTGCAGTGCGTAATCAGTCACCCTGGACCCCAGAGAGGCCTTCTGTCCAGGTGGGTGGGTCTCAGAACTGCAGGCTGCTCCCCGTCCTACCTTGGGGCCCCCACTGTGCACCTGTGGCTGGGGCACGTTTTCTGGGGTTCCTGGCTTTGGCCTGCACGGCTGAGTAGGAGGAGGGCACTGGAAGTGATACTGCTCACTGAGCAGGGCCTGCTTTGGCCAAGGCCTGTTAGATGCCCAGGTAGAGACCCTTGGTGGGCGGGCAGGTGGATCTTCGAGAATGGAGCTCTGAGGGACAGGTTGGCTGATGTCAGCGAACCCTGAGGCTTGCCCAAGGCCACACAGCTTGTCTGGCAGAGCCTCGACAGGAGCCAGACACCGAGGCTAGCTCTTTCTGCTGTGGCCTTCTCACAGGCCAAGGTGGGATCGCAGCCTTGGTAGCTTTGAAGTCTCCCTAACCTGGCAAGACAGGGAGAAGGGGGGCAACCAGTGGGACATTCCATTGTAGGATAAATATATGCATGGTAAAACACTTGACATCTATCTATTAACTTTTAAGTGGCAGTAGTGATTCTTGTGGTTAGACCTGAATGGGAACTAGTAAGTCTAAGTGAAAATCTAATTAGATTTTTCCCACGAAACAATTTTCCAGCAATGTGTTGTGGACATAAAGGTTTGATGAATGTATAGCCAGGCACAGTGGCTCACATCTGTATTCCCAGCACTTTGGGAGGCCAAGGCAGGAGGATTGCTTGAGCACAGGATTTGAGACCAGCCTGGGCAACATAGTGAGACTCTGTCTCTATAAAAAAATTAATTAGCAGGACATGGTGGTGTGCACCTGTAGCCCCAGCTACCCAGGAGGCTGAGGCAGGAGGATCACTTGAGCTCAGGAGTTTAAGGTTGCACCATGATTACACCTGTAAGTAGCGTGCATTCCAGCCTGGGCAACACAGCAAGATCCTATCTCAAAAAAAAAAAGGATTTGGCCAATGAATTTTATCAGCTAAACTGGGATATTTAAAAGAAAGGAAGGAACTCCTAATTTCTGAGCCCTGGTTCTGAAAAAACTTTCTTTCTTCTTTCTTCACTTTAGTCTTGTTAGCAAAACCTTAAAAGTTCATAGAAGAAATCATTTTTTACTTTTTTTCCCTTAATCTGAGCACAACATCTGGGGTCAGCATGGTGGTCCATTGGTGTGATTTGCAGGGTGAGACCTTACATCCGGGGAAGGGACTGCCAGGCTGGGCCTGCCCCTGGCACTGTCGGCATGTCTGGGAAGGGCATGGCCTCTGGAATCAGAAGCCTGGGTTGAATCCTGGCTGAGTGCCTAGTGGGGCATTTTGGGACAAATGGCAACCTTTCTGAGCCTTACTTTTCTCATCTGTAAATGGGGGTGCATTGCCTGCTTAGTTGGATGTTAAATAAAATGAAGTCGTGTCTGTGAAGCACCTGGCATGGTAATCGGTGGCCGTGAGGACGACACTGGCCTCACAGGGACTAGGTGGCACAGGTGCCCTGACCTTGGCATGCAGGGCAGATGGGCCAGGCTTCCAGCCAGTGCTGGATCTCAGAGGCCCAGGGGTTAGAGAACTAAGGGCCTCTGAGCCAGGCTCCTCGTTGCAAATGGACTCCTCTCCTCTGTGTGCTGTGAACTGGGCATGAACACCTCCTGTGATGGGGGGCTCACTCCTTGCGGAGGGAGCCTGGTCAGCTGTCGGCACAGTCATCCTCATACCCTCTCTCCTGACCTGTGTCTTGTGGCCTCTGCCCCCAGGCAGCTGTGGGGCAGGGGGCTGGGGTGACCCCCGTCTTGGTTGTTGAGCCCTTGCCCTTGCTGAAGGGTGACTGTTCCCCCCTACTCCCCCCTCCCCCCCACACAAGGCACAGCCTTTCTTGTAGCTGTCAGGAGAGAGGGTCCATCCTCCTTTGCGCCCACGCTGCCCCCGTGCCCTGTGGCACTGCGTTCAAAGTGAGTGCGTCTGCTTTTGTTTCTTCCTAAGACTTCTGAAAACATGTGTGGGTGGGGGAGGGTGGAGAGGGTTTGTGCGGCGGGTGGCTTGGCTGCAGTGGCGTGGGAGGCGGCCCCAGAGAGGCAGAGCCGCAGCGTGTTTATGTGCACAAGGCCGTTCCCTTCCTGTCCCGCGTGTGAACACCAGCGTACAAATGTGTGCACACAGGCGTGTCCCCCGTGCCTTTTCCCTGCCTTGGCTGACCGTGGGGAAGAGAGACTTGCTTCCCCTCTCCAGGTGGCGATTCTGGAAAGGAGGCTCTGGAATGCCAGCTGGGGGCAGGGAAGCCAGAGCAGCCAGGAGAGACCTGGCAGGCCCACAGAGGTCTGGGACAGCCGAACCCTCCTGCCCATGGCCCTTCCGTCCCCGTGTGTCCTCAGGGTAACGTCCAAGCTCCACGGCAGGGACCAGCCCTGGGTCCCACAGAGGAGACTGGTCCAGGTGGTAGACTAGAGCTCCACTCGTGCCAGCCTAGGTGCAGAGGCCTGGCCCAGCCCTTCCTAACCTTGCCATCCTGGGCCAGCTGTTCAGTCTCTCCCTGCCTGTTTCTATACAACCCATCTGTAAAATGGGGCCATGGGAGCCACCACCTCCCATTAAATCATGTGTCCCCCCAGGCCTGTCGCCATCATTGGCCCCTCCGCCAGCATTAGCGCCAGTGCCTCCATGAAGTTGGGGTTCCTGGGGAGATGGCTCCCCCCAGCCTCACCTCCTCCCTGCCTCAGAGACTGAGCAGAAGGAAGGCAGCTGGACTGATGAGCAACTCGCCCAGGGCCCCAGAGAGGCCCAATCCCATCCCGCCGGGGCACACCCCAGGTCCGAGCCTGCCTGGGCACCCTCAGGGCTCTGGACTCACGTCCTCCCCTTCCTCTGCATCCTTGGTGGTCACACTCACCATCAGCAAGCCCGGCACCCCCCGGCCTCTCCAGACACCCATCCTTGCCCTCACACTGACCCCAGCACCCCTTCCCCAGGCTCCGGGGGACTCCTTGCTCAAGCTGCCTGCTCTGGGGGAGCAGAACCTGCCAGCCCCTCCCACACTTCCCTCACCAAATCACGGGACACTCGAGGTGGAGGCCGGCGCATGGGGAGGTCAGGGTCAGGTGGTGGGAGGCCATCCTCAGCAGGGATCCCAGAGTAGGAGACCCAGAGCTTTGGGAGCCCAGCATGTGGAGGGGCCAGGATCCCTGGGACGGGAGGACGCCTCAGGCAGGGTGGGCGGAAGTGTTGCAGCCCCTGAGACCCTGCAGGCTTGGCTGGCCCCCCGGGAAGAAAACCCACAGCTGGGAGGGCAGTTCACGCAGGGCGCGTGGGGAGCCAGAGCGCCCTCCACCTGCAGGCCGTGGGGAGCACCAGGCAAGGCTCCCTGGGGAGCAGGGCTGCCACCTCTGGCCTCGCTCCAGCCTGACCTCACCACGGAGGTCCACGCAGGATGCCCGCAGGCCCCAGGTGGCAGCTTCCTACAGCACTTTTCCACCGGGGACCCTGCTGAGGCCCAGGGCCCTGAGACCCTCAGGCCCATCGCAGCCTCCCCACTGAGCACAGGCACTGCCATCCCCTCCCCTTCACCTGTCACCTGTCTTCTAGGCTTCATGGGGATTCCCAGTGCCCCATCCCTGCTTGTCAGAAGAGGGGCTGGGAGAATGGCAGGGCCTGGCACTCCGGACTCCCCCTGCCCTCCTGCGCTCTTGCCCTCTAGCCTTTCCCCACCCTGGAAGTGAGTTAATGATGTTAATGGCAGCAGCAGCCGTTTGAATGGAGCAGTCATGGTGCACCAGACCCTCACTCTGCTAAGCACTTTATGCACATTCTTAAATTGCCGGATCCCCATGATAGAAACGGAGTCTTAGGTTGAAAACCTACTTGACCAAGGTCATCCCAGCTGTCAGTGGCAGAGCAGGCCCTGAATCCAGGCAGCCTGGGCGGATCACCAGCCCTCTCTCACATACAGGTTCTAGGCCTCCCGTCTGTACTGGAATCCCCCGCAGCAGATCCACATAGAACTGTCCAAAGGAGCACCTGCCCCTCCCCCAGACGAGGCGAGAAAGCCATTTCCACCTGGAGGGAGAGCAGTGAGGGGCATCATTAGGGGGCTGTTGGGTATCCTGATTTCTTTGAGAGAAGACGGGCTGAGCAGGCACAGCTCTTAATCCTCCAGCCACTGCCCCCCAGGCTGGGGCCTGCCTGCCCACGCCCCTGTAGTCATTTCTAAATCGGGTCTAGATGGACTGGACGCGTGGCTGCCAGAGACCCTTTGAACCCCCCTACCTCCAAATTCCCCAAAGTCCCCGCCTACAAAGGACCAGCCCCAGCATGAGGCCCTGAAAGTGGCAACATTTCAATGGCCTAACCCTGGACAATCAGGACGATCCGTTTGCTAATTTATATGCTATACGTTTGGGGTTTAATTGGAGCGTAATTGTAATCCATATGCCTGTTAAGGTAATTACACTTATAAACCTAATATAATCCATAGATCAATGGGTTCGGAGCTAATTAAGGCAACCATAATTAACATTTACCAAAAACCTTGCAATTACTGGAATATCCTTTAAGCTGGCCTTCCGAGCTGTTAATGAGCGCAGCTCAGCGCTCCACGGCCTCCTACCGCTCCTTTGTTCTGCACAAGGGGGCCTTCTGGGACCTCGATGTGGGGGGGTCAGTGCCTGCTTGTAGCACCCTGGGACTCTGAGACAGGCACCCAGCTGATGAGTGGCAGCACCACGGGAGGCTAGGTCCCTGTGACTTGGCCGTCCCCAGAACACGGCTGATTTTCTGGCTCAATGGACTCAGCCCGACAAAGGGGAACTTGGAGAAAGAGAACAAGAAATCGATATGCTGAGCCGGGACAGAGCCCAAGTGGGGTTCTCATGTAGGGAGAATATGGCGCTTTCCTCCAGCCCATTTCCTGCACCTGCAGCCGGGATGTACCTGAGCTCAGACTGCCCTGAAATCCCAGGAAAATCCCAACAGCGGCACCATAGGGTCAGGATTACAGCCATTCTCAAATGTTGTGCGGCTCCTGGTGATATTGTCACCTTGGGACCTGCACAGAGACCCCCTGGCCAGGCCCCTTCTCTGTCTGCAGGAGGAGGTAAGGGGCCCATCACATCTGTCTTACCACAGGCTAAGCTGTTGGCATCTGTTCTTTTCCTGCTCCGGGAGGGACAGAGCCACCCTGTTGTCCTTGCAGCACTGTGCTCTGGGAGCTGGGTGCTCCTGTGGACAGCTCCATGTGGGTCTTCTTCGAGAGATTCCACTGCAGATAGAAGGAGGCCTCAAGCCTGTAGTTGGGGGGTGGTAGTCAGCCTGGGCTGCCTGGATTCAGCTCCTGCTTTGGCATTTACAGCTGGGATGACCTGGGCCAGGCAGAGGTTTTTCAACCTAAGACTCAGTTTATTATTTATTTATCTATTCACTTAATTTATTTATTGACAGGGTCTTGCTCTGTCACCTAGGCTGGAGTGCAGTGGTGCAATCATGGCTCACTGCAGCCTTGACCTTCTGGACTCAAGTGATCCTCCCACCTCCGCCGCCTGGGTAGGACGCATGCCTGAGGTGGGACGACTGGCATGCACCACCACACCGGCTAGTTTTTAAATTTCTTGTAGAGACAGGGTCTCCCTGGGTGGCCCAGGCTGGTCTTGAACTGGGCTCAAGTGATCCTCCTGCCTTGGCCTCCCAAAATACTGGGATTAAAGGCGTGAGCCACTACACCCGGCCTGGACTCAGTTTCTATAATGGGATGTGTCAATGTAATAATGTACATACAGTGCTTAGCGTGGTGCCTGGTGCAGAGTCACGGCTTCATTAATGCTGCTGCTGCTGCCCTTGTCATCTCTGTCATTGAGCTGAAGGAGCTGAAGGGGTGGGGCCGGGTGGGAGGGGCAGGGTGGGGTAGGGCCAGGTGGGCTGTCCGCACTGCACTGACTCCTGGGTGGGCTGTTAACTTGGCAGGTCCCAGGGCTCACTTCTCCCCCATCATCATTTCTGTACACTTTTTCCGTCTCTGGGCCTTAGGGCCTTTCCAAAGACTTTGCAACCCTGGCAGAAATTTCTAGACAGAATTAGGTTCTTTAATGGCGGAATGAGGCAGATGTGGATGGGAGATTGTTGCTAACAGCGGCTGTCATTTATTGAGCACCTGCTGTGTGCTCTTAGCCTCTGGGCTCAACACTGCACAGACATAATTCACTGATTGCCAACAGCAGCTTGATATGGCTGGTATTTTAGTCTCACTTTAGGATGAGGAAATTGAGGTTCAGAGAGGCTGAATCACTGGTTTGAGTATGTCCAGCAAGGAGGCAGCTGGGCCAGGATTTGAAGTCAGCCATTGTCAATGCCACTGTGCTCTCCGCCTCCCGAGTGAGGGCCCTGACCCCTTTGCTGTCTTCCTGGGTGGGGCCAGTGGGGCTGGGTGAGGGATGAGTGTGTCCTTGTTTCCCTCACCCCAGTAGTGGAGAACGGGCAGGGTGGGCGGACTCCTGGCTGGACCAGAGCCACAGGCCTGCAGGAGGCACCCTTGCCAGAGCGAACGAGGACTGTAGTCCGGGAGACCCTAGAGTGAGATGGGGTCTCTACAAGGCACAGCTCCTCCCTGCCTTCCCGGGCCTGGCCCTCCCCACTTGCCCAAAGCCCACCTGGGTCCTGGTGTGGCAGCGCTTTGTACCACACCCTGTGCCACCCACCCAACCTGTGTCCTTGTCTGATCTCCCTGGACCCTCCCACAGCCTGGGAAGGGTCCCCCAGCTGTGAGGTCAGCATGGAGGACCTTGCTCTGCAGAGGGCACCTGTAGGGCTGGCCTCATTGGAGTCCCTCCTTCCTAGACCCACAGTCCTGTGCTGCCTGGTGTGCAGGGCCTGAATATCACCGTTTCACATATTTTACCTGGTTTTCTAGTTGCTTTAAGGTACTTTGTCTATCATGACTGTTTGCCTCTTTATTTTTCAAAAAAAATTCAATATAACAGTTTGCATTTTTTCTTATTGACAATAAAACCACTGACATTATTGAGCTCTTGTTCTGGGCCTAGCTCTGCCCCTAGCTGTTTCTACATGTTCCCTTGCTGAACCTGCACCCAAGTCCTCAGGCCATTATTCCCCCTTACAGATGAATGAAGTCACTGGCCCGAGGTCACACAGCTGGGATGTAGTGGAACCAGGCTGGGCACTAGCTGGTTGACCCCAGTGCCCAGTATTTATTTAGTGCTTACACGCGCTGGCTCGTTTTGTCTCTACAGCCTTGCAGAGGCCACTGTTAGGAGGTGGCGGAGGTGGTATTCAAATTCAGGCCCCTAAACTTGTGTTTGTGTTCCCTCTTGGAAACTTCAGCAAACTGAAGAAGTGAAAGGCAGAGAGTAAACCACCGACCAGCCCACCATCCAGAGGTGACGGTGACCTCTGATACCGCTGGGTGTCCACCTTCCAAACTCTGCACAAATATGCCCTCTGTGTTCTAGTCCACACTGAGGTCAGGAGCATGGGCTGTTTTGGGATATCTCTTCCTAGTGCCCAGTTCCAGAACCCCCTTCCACACCACCGTGCGTTCTCCGGGGCCATCGTTCTGATGGCTGCACCCTGCTCCCGCGTGTGGCCGCAACCTAAACAGTTCCTCGTTATTATGGTTAGACGCTCCATGTGTTTCCAATTCTTCATTATTGTAAACCCGACTGCATTGCTCATTCTTGTAGCATGACTTTGCACTTATGTTGGATTTTTGCTTGAAGATAACTTCTCACACACAGAATTGCTGGGTCAAAGGGTATGCAAAATTCTAAGGTGTTTGGTACTTTTGCAGAATTCTCCCTCCAGACACCAAGTTGCTCTCCCATCTGCACTGTGGATAATCCTGCAACTCTCGACACCCTCACCAACAAATAACACTAAGGACTAGCAGTGTCATTTTTAAAATGGGCCTCCATTGATAGGAAAAGAATGGGATCTTCTTCGATTGATAATGACACTAAAGGCTTTTTCTGTCTGCCTCGGTCGCCGATATTTGTTTCTTCTATAAATTGCATATTCATATCCTTTCTTGGTCTTTTTTGTATGTTTTTTAAACGAAGGCTTTTCTTTAATGGGAAATCTGCATTTCATCAAAGATGGAGCGCAGAGTCTGTGGTTCATTTATTCTCTGGAGAAGATGCTTCTCTTTTGTTCTCTAACCAGAGACCAGCCTGAAGATGCTGGCAAATTAATTTCAGGCGCACGAGACAAGCGGTCGGTGCTCACGAGGATCCTGGCCGAGGAAATCACATTTTAGTCCCAACTCCTCGAAGTGTTGAGGCTGCTTGGGAGTCCACACAGACCAGGGTTCAAATCCCCACTCGGCCACTTTCTAGCAGCATGACTTTGGGATGTCCCTCAGCCACCAGAAGCTTCACTTTCTGGGCTGTACCATGAGGCGTTGGTGTGCAGTTTAAAGGAAGTTTGGATGACTGTGGTGTGGGTAGTTCTGAGTGCTCAGTAGGCAGACCTGGTTTTGAGATGACAGACAGAGAAGGCCCACGCGAATGGGCGGAGCTGGGCCTCGCCAGGGCCTGGCACTCAGTTGTGCTCAGCAAATGCCTGTTGCACAAGGGATGGTGCCCAGGTAACCTGGGTGAGCTACAAACCAGAGCCGCTGGAGGAGTTCCAAAGGGAGCTCGGGCACACTAGCCCCCTTCGTTTGTGTTTGGAGTGGGAGTCACGACATAGCTTTATTCGATTACTTTTTACCCAAATCCCCGTATCCTCAGGAATTCAAGGACAAGGATACATAACCCAATGATTTTTGTCTCAGAATAAATCACAGTCCACTTGAAAAATCTCTATCCTAGAGGAGGGTGAGGGTGCAGGTCTCGGGATGAGGCTGGAGATGAAACCTCCCATGGCTTTGTGGTTACCCTGCTGGTGGGCTCACTCTCTGCAGGGCCATTGGTGGAGCCACATGATGCTGGGCAAGGCTGGCCAAGCAGGGTACAGAGCACATTGTGGGAGGGGTGGTTGCACAGGAGTAGACCGTGGGGGATCTGGGTGGGGATCCCACTTGGTGGCCTTGGGCTGAGTGGTGGAGCATGTTGCCTGAACACACGAGCCTGCAGACATCTAGGGAGCTTAGGGCATGGCAGGGGTAGGGTACGCTGCTTGCAGCCTGGGGTGGCCTCGGCTCCTTCATGTCAGCACGTCCTGACACTGTGACACTGTGTGTGGTCACATGGAGCCTGTCCTCTTGTACCTGCTTCATCTCAGGCTTTCCTGTCCATCTGCCTGGTGCTTTGGAGTCACAGGAGAGAGGCAGCCTGATGGCGCTCAGTGGCAGTGGAGGGTGTACCAGGCTGTGAGGAGGAAGCAGCCACGTGGCCCCGTGTTCTTGTGCTGCAGCTGGGCCAGCAGATATGGGGCACAGGCCGCTTCCTAGTGGCCTCTCTGGTGGGAGGGAGTCATAGTGATGAGTCTGGAAGCTGAGCCCTGGCTTGGGAGCAGCTGGAAAGGCTGCCTGTGGCCTCCCTGAGTGGACGTCCTCCAGCAGTTGTTCAGCCTCACTGTCCCCAGCCAGCCACCATCTAGTTGGCACTCCCAGTGGGCCCCACGGGCCGTGTGTTGCTGTGCACAGCCCTTACTAGAATCCCACTTTCCAGATGAGGGCGACAGGAGGAGGAAGCATTAATCACTTACCCAAGGTCCCACCGGTGAGAGGCTCTGAGCCTGGACACGGCCCGCTGAGCTGCTCTGTCGCCCTTTGGCGTTGGAGCGTCGCAGCCTCTCCCAAGAGTGTGTGCCCTTGCGTCGCAGGTTTAGAAGCCAAAAGGCTTGCAGGGGCAGACCTAGGCGGAAGCCCTGAGTGGGCATCCTGGTCAGCCCTGTGGGAGTTGGGGGCCAGTGGGCAGGGGCACTCACTATGCTACCCTATCCCCCAGGGCCCTCCCAATGTGGAACGCACAGGCTTAGGACTCACTTTCATTTTGGTAGAGCTTGGAGTCCCCATTTCCATGTTTTGTTTTTCTTTATAGTCCCAGTGTCAAGCCTGGCGGGACACAGATGTCTCAGCAAACAAAAATAGGAGCCATCCAAGCGGGCCCTGGGCCGTAGACATTCCCGTGCCCAGTGAAACCAGGCCTTCTGGCCAAGCACTCTTTGGGAGGATATTTGGAAAAAATGTCAAGGCATTCTTATTTCTCTCGACCTTTTCTGTTGGAATTGTGGGGCCTTAACACTGGAAATAAAAGGAGTTATAAGACACGGCTGGCTTCCTGCACCCGGGACAGCCCCAGTGGCCAGGCCTGGCCCTGTTCTCCCATCTGGCCCTCGGTGGTTGCTGCAGAGGTTACCAAGCACAAGGGCCCGGCCGCAGCCCCCACCTCTGTGCAAAGAAGTTGGCCATGATGTCCAGGTAGCAGAGGTGCAGGGGGCAAGGTTTCTACCCCCAGGCTGGTTAAGGACAGAGGAGACTTGAGGAGGGAGAGGAGCAACAGAGGACACTCTGCGGGGATGGCTTCTGGCAAAACAGTGCTATCTGAAGATGAGTGTGAAGTCAGGAATGTTTGCTGAGTTGGCCTGGATATTGGAAGTGCCCTTTCTTTTGAGCCCTTTGGCTGTCTTGGCACTGACCATCTGCTGGCAGAACATGGGCAGCCTCCCAGAGCACCTGCCCCTGTGGTATATGCCAGCTGGCTCTCAGCTACACCTACGGGCCTGCGCTGGTGTAGATTTGGGTCCCAGGCTCCCAACCAGGGGCCTGGCTGCCTTCCCCTCGGCGACACTTTTCCAGCGAAGTCACATCACCAGTTGTATGGAAATGGAGGCCACCACCCTGGCCGCAGAGGTGAGGCTGGTGAGGCCCAGGGTGGCCCTGCTGGGGATGCTGCATCACTCGGAAGTCCGGCTGCCCGAGGCTGGAAGCCGCCTTGCTGCGTATGTCATGTAGGATAATGCCTGGGCTCTTTTCTCAGTCCTGGAGGACTTCCTCGGCCAGTCTGGAGTAAGCCGTGGCTGAGGAGATCAGTTCTTGGAAGTGCTGGGTTTTCCTGCATTTTTGGTCCTTTGGTAGCACAGGCCTTCCCTTGCAGGCCTGAGGCACCTGTCTGGGGTGTGTGCCACTGGCTCAGTAGCCCATGGGCAGCAGGTTCCATGGAATCAGGCACATCTTCAGCCAAAGCTGCCAAGTGCTCCCTGCAGTGGTGTTACCACCTGAGGTGCCACCCCAACCAGAAAACCCTGGGGCTGGGCAAGACAGCAGCTTTCAGGAGCTGGGAAGAGGCATCATTTCCACTTTCCAGGCCCTGCGATCTGGTTTGTAGCCTGTACCAGGGCACTGGAGTCCTGCCTTGGCACAGCTCGTGGTCTAGAGGAATAACCCCAGGTCCAGGTGAGACACTCAGCCCATGATGGCTTCATATGATCACTACGTTGTTGTATATGGAGACAGGACTGTGTCTTGGTTTTAAATTTTGTTTTTAATTTTATCAATGTAATATATTCACATGGAAAATGTGGAAAGTATAAACAATCAAAAAGAAGCAGCTAAAAAAAGTCCTTTCATGATCCACCGGCAACATCAGTTAACATGTGGCATATTTCCTTCCCGTCTCTTCCACTCCCATCTTTTTGGACTTCTTAAACATAATTGAGATTGTGTTTTATGTACAATTTTATAGCATGTACTTGTTAGCTTTGAAACAGACCCATCTGCGTTTGCAATTTGGCCTGCAGGGAAAAGACCAGATTGCTGAGTCTTAGCTAAAGCTGTGGGAGAAGGAAATCTAAAAATACCCTCCTCGTTGGCCTGCTCGGGGAGCGCCGCGGCCTCCTGTTCTCCTCCCTGTCAGTACAGCAGAATTAGCCATGACTCAGAGTGGGCCTCCGTGGTGATTCTGCCTCCAGAGAACATGCCGTGCTCCCGACATCAGCTCACAGGTGAGCGGGAGCACTGGCCGGGGACGAGGGGCTGGAGCCTGGCCAGCCCAGCTACAGGGGGGCCTGGGGTTCGGCTCCTGCCTGGGGGGCTGGCCCTGGGGTTCCCCGGGGCCTTCTGGAGGGGCAACGGGGGGGGGGGGGGGTGCATCTGTCAGAGCCACGTGATGCTTCTTCACCCAAGCCCCACCCTGGCTGCAAGAGGAGAAAATCAAAACCATGAAGAGCATTTTAGAGACTTCCCCTTCCAGCAAGAGGGAACAGAAGTGCCTTTCCCAATTCCTCCTGCCAAGTGCAATGAAAAACCCTGGACGTCAGTTATGAAACCAACAGAAGAGGCTGAAAGGAAGAGAGGAGAAGGCAGACTGGCCAGGGACCTCAGGACCTGGGGATCCGTGGAGGGGTGAGTTCCCCGGGTTTCCTCTGTGCCTAGAACATTCTCAGATGTGGAGCTGAAGAAGCCAGAAGAGCCTCTGCGGAAGCCTGCTCTCCATGGCCGAAGGACCGAGCCAGGGGCACCTGGGAGACGGAAAACATTTAGGCAATAACTGTGGTACTCCAGCCAAACACTGCAGAAATCCCTGTGGCCCCATCCCTACTCGTGCCAGCAAGGGCTCAGTGGGGAGCCTGGACCAAAACATTCACCAGGCTGAAATGAGCCCCTACCACTGGGGGTGTCAGAGAAGGCCAAGGAGGGAGCCAGGAGCACGGTGGGAATGAGGTCTCCCCCAGCTGGAGCGTCAGTGGAGACCACATGGTAAGCCTGTGCTTCCCCCAGTCCATGGTGACAAGACATCCCTTCCCCTCCCACTGGACGGGCAGGGTCATACTGAAGAGTCAGGACTTCATCGCCACTCAGAGGTTACAAGGCCATCCATCCCCCCACAACAGTGTCGATGGAGCCCACATGGGACACAGTAATGAGGGGTTCCTGCACCTCCCAACCAGGGGAAAACTTCCCCCGTGAAGAGTAGTAATGAGAGCACCTCCCCCACCTCAGTGTCAACAGAGGCCAAGTGGGGAACCTGGACGTCCACCCCACCCAAGCAGAATAAAGCAGCACTACCCTCTTCCCCTGCCTGAGTTGTGTCCAGAGAAGGCCAGCTGAAAGAGAAAGACTCAGAGTCTCACACCACACACCCAAAATGTCAAGCTGTCATGCTAAGAACCAAGGAAACCCCAACATGAATGAGAAGAGAAGACCAACAGACACCAGCACTGAGATGACCCAGATGTCAGGACAAAGACTTTAAAACAGCTACTGGAAAAATGCTTCTATCAGCAATTGCAAATACACTTGAAACAAATGACAGAGTAGAAAGTCTCAGCAAAGAAAACAGAAAATATGGGGCCAGGTACGGTGGCTCACACCTGTGATCCCAGCACTATGGGAGGCTGAGGTCGGTGGATCATTTGAGCCCAGGAGGTTGAGACCAGACCTGGGCAATACGGGGAGACCCTGTCTCTACAAAAATTTAAAAATTAGCTGAGCATGGTGGCGCACACCTGTAGTCTCAGCTACTTAGGAAGCTGAGGTGGGAGGATCACCTGAGCCTGAAAGGTCAAGGTTGTAGTAGCTGAGATCGTGCCACTGCACTCCAGTCTGGCAACAGGGTGAGACCCTGTCTCAAACAAACAAACAAATAAATAGAAGATATAATGAAGAGCCAAATGAAAATTTTAGAACTGAAAGATACAGTAGCCAAAATAGAAAACTCCATGGGTGGGTTTGACAACAGAATCCAGAGGATAGAGGAAAGAGTCTGTGAACTTGAAGGCAGGAAAATAGAGATGACCCAATCAGAGAAAAAATAGACTGAAAAGAATGAACAGACACGTCACCAAAGATGATATCCAAATAGCAAATAAGCACATAAAAAGATGTCACAAGTCACTAGGGTAACACAATTTAAAGCTACAATGAGGTATCACTACACACCTATCAGAATGGCTAAAATAGGCCATTTTGGAAGGCTAAGGTGGGTGGATCACTTGAGGCCAGGAGTTCGAGACCAGCCTGGCCAGCATGACAAAACCCTGTCTCTACCAAAAATACAAAAATTACCTAGGCATGGTGGTGCCTACCTGTAATTCCAGCTACTTGGGAGGCTGAGGTGGGAAGACCACTTGAACCGGGGAGGCAGAGATTGTAGTGAGCCAAGATCATGCCACTGCACCCCAGCCTGGGCGACAAAGCAAGAAAGACTCCATCTCAAAAAAAAAAAAAAAAGAAAGAAAGAAAAAAGAATGACTAAAATTTTAAAAACCAATGAGAACAATGAGAATCTGAATCACTCAGACATTGCAGGTGAGAAAGTAAAATGATACAAACACTCTGGAAAATAGCTTGGCAGTGTCTTAAAACTCTAAATATAAAACTGTCACATGACTCAGCCATGGTACTCCTGGGCAGTTATCAGAGAAGTGAAAAATCATAATTTACACAAAAACCTAGGCTGGACGTGGTGACTCACGCCTGTAATCCCAGCACTCTGGGAGGCCGAGGCGGGCGGATCACTAGGTCAGGAGATCGAGACCATCCTGGCTAACACGGTGAAACCCCATCTCTACTAAAAATACAAAAAATTAACCGGACATGGTGGCAGGCATCTGTAGTCCCAGCTACTTGGGAGGCTGAGGCAGGAGAATGGCGTGAACCCAGGAGGCGGAGCTTGCAGTGAGCCGAGATCACGCCACTGCACTCCAGCCTGGGTGACAGAGCAAGACTCCGTCTCAAAAAAAAAAACCTATACGCAAATGTTCACTGCAGTTTTCTTGATAATGGCCCCAAACTGGAAGTAACCCAGGTGCCCTTCAGTGGGTGACGAGAGGACCTGTATCTGTGCCATGGAATAGTACTCAGCAATAAAAAGAAGCAAACTCTCTCTTTTTTTTTTTTTTTTTTTGTTGCATAAAATCCAGATCCTGCACAAAAAAGAAACAAACTTGATACCCACAATGACTTGGATGGACTCCCAGTGAAAAAAGCTTATCCCAAAAGGTTATGTACTTTCTGATTCCATGTATAGAACATTCTCAAAATGACAAAATTCGATCAAGCGAAACAGATACTGTTGGATGGGGCGGGGCCGGAGGGCAGTGGGTGTGGCTATAAAGAGCAGCCTGAGGGGTCCTGGTGGTGATGGAAAGCTTCTTTATTTCACTGTATCAATGTCAATATGTTGACTTTGATATTGTTCTATAGTTTTGCAATATATTACTCTTGGGAGAAACTGAGTCACTTAGTGGCGTTCTTACAACTGCATGTGAATCTCCAATTATCCCCAAATTAAAAGTTTACTAAAACAACAATGGAACAAAAAAAAGAAAAGTCTTTGTACGTAGCAACCCAAAATGCGTATGGTAAGTGGCAGGAGCTGATGACAGGCGTTCTTGGTTCAGAGAAGTGACAACTCTGGGACAAGCATGCCGCTGGGAGGAAGAGACCAGGAGCTGCACACCCAGGCAGATGCTTTTGCAGCGGGATGGTGGTGAGGGGTTGGAACGGATCATCATTTACTTTGTATATTTAACACTTTTTTTTTTAAAAGAGATGGAACGCTCTGTCACCCAGGCTGGAGTGCAGTGGTACGATCATGGCTCACTGCACCTTTGAACTCCTGGCCTCAAGCGATCCTCCCACCTCAGCCTCCTGAGTAGCTGGAACTACAGGTGCACATTGTAGCATCCAGCTGATTTAAAAAATTTTGTTTTTCTTTTTTTCTTTTGAGACAGAGTCTCGCTCTGTTGCCGAGGCTGGAGTGCAGTGGCATGATCTTGGCTCACTGCAACCTCCACCTCCCAGGTTCAAGCAATTCTCCTGCTTCAGCCTCCCAAGAAGCTGGGACTACAGGCGCACACCACCACGCCCAGCTAATTTTTTGTATTTTTAGTAGAGACGGTGTTTCACCGTGTTACCCAGGATAGTCTCGATCTCCTGACTTCATGATCCACCTACCTCGGCATCCCAAAGTGCTGGGATTACAGGTGTGAGCCACCGCATCCGGCCAATTTTTAAATTTTTTATGGAGACAAGTCTCACTGTGGTGCCCAGGCTGGTCTTGAACTCCTGGACTCAAGTGATCCTTCCACTTCAGCCTCTCAAAGTGCTGGGATTACAGGTGTGCCCCACTGTTCCCAGCCTTGGATTGTCATTTAGCAGTCCGTCTATCTGTTGGAACATCAGTCTCCTAGAGATGGGAACAGAGCCCCTGTTAGGCATGAGTACTCGGAGCACAAGCTCCTGGTTCCCAGTGGGAGACGGATGTGAAGGAGGCAGTCTCAGGGAAGGATGCTGAGTCTGGGCTGGGGACAGTGCACCGTGCTGTGGAATTATGGAGAGTTTTTCCTCATATCTCTGAGTTCCAATGTGTGGCATGGTCATATTACATTTTTATGATGGAAAAGTCATACCATATATTTAAATGAATTAACAGCAGTTACAATGACCTGGATGAGATTGGAGACTACTATTCTAAGTGAAGTAACTCAGGAACAGGAAAACCAAACATCGTATGTTCTCACTGATGTGTGGGAGCTAAGCTATGAGGACGCAAAGCCGTAAGAATGATACAATGGACTTTGGGTATTTGGGGGAAGAGTGGGAGGGAGTGAGAGATAAAAGACTATAAATGGGGTGCAGGGTATATACTGCTCGGGTGATGGGTGCGGCAAAATCTCACAAATCACCGCTGAAGACCTTACTCATGTAACCAAACACCACCTGTACCCCAATAGCTTATAGAAAAATAAAATAAAAGTTATAGCATATATTTAAAAAGGAAACCACATAAGCGAAGTCAGGTTCCTCTGCTAGCCATTCCCAAGGAGCTCATAGGGTACACCGAGTTTCTAGAAAGTCACTTGACAGCCGCTCTGGGTTCTAGGGTCTGACTTGCTAGGGTGGAAGGAAACTGTTTCTGGCCACTTTGTGCTGGGGCTCTGCCCTGCGCTTCTCTGACACCTGCATCCTCAGCTGGGCCACACCCACCTGTTCTAGCCTGTCCTCCCACCAGGCAATAAACCAGAGGCTGTGTCCATGCGGGAGTGGGGGAGGCTGTCACAGGAGCCCGTGTGCCCGTCCAGCAGTGGTGTCCTTGTCCAGCAGGCGCTCCGTGTGAGACTCCATGCATCTTTATGCACTCTGCTCTGATGTTTGCAAACACAATGCCCTGCAATAAGTGAGGCCCCCATGAGATACTCAAGGGGTTCCATTCGCCGAAGCTCCCCTCCCCACAGCAACCTGAGCTTCTGCGAAAGCTGAGAAACACGCGTGAGAAGGGCACTTCCTGTGCTTGGAAATAATTGTTTTGGTTGCAATAGGGGGTTTTGTTTGTTGGTTGTTTCTTGCTAGCTTGTTCTTGCAGAAGGAAGAGCTGGTCTCCTTTGCCATCCCTTACTGAGGGTTGAGAAATACAGACAGGTGTGTTCAGGCTCTCAGGCCACAGTCCCCAAGAATTTACTTGTGAGCCTCTCTGGCACTTGATGTTGAGGATTAGGTTTAGTTTGGGGGGAGGAGGATCCATGGAGCTGGGGTTCCAGATTTGATGTCTAATTTTAGAAAGGACACTATTTTTAAATCAATAGCTGTGCAGCCTAGGGTATCAGTCTGACCCTGTGCCCTTCAGGGACACAATGGGGAGGACATTGTTCAGGACACAGCCTGACAAGGAAGGAATGCTATCCCATGCCCTGCGCCCCAGGCGGCCACTGTCGTCCAAGAATTTCCAGGTCTTTTCTGGTATCACTTCTTGGCACAGGCGGAAGAAGCCTCGTTCCCATCGTCCCAACATGCAGCTGGGGACCTGGAGAGCATTTTGGCCTCGCTGAAGGTCACAGGAAGGCAGGGGGAAGGCTGGCGAGGGCCCTGTGGATCCGACCTGCTCCAGCCCAGCGTCAGGTTACAGCAGCGGTGCCGGGAGGGGAGGGGTGTCACTGCAGGAGCTAAGGAGAAATCGGGGGTTGACACCCTCAGAAACTGGAGAAGACCAAGGAAGCAGAGCGGAGAGTGCCCCCTGCAGTCCGAGAAGGGCCTTTGCCAAGATGGACCTGGAGCCGTCTCCCTGCCCCTGGGTGGCCCGCAGAGCCAGTCTTGGCCGCCTGGCAGTGTTTGTTGTGGGCAGTTGCCATGCCACTCCGGCGGCAGCAAGAGCAGGGACAGGTGTGGCAGAGCCCGGTGGTTCCAGCCCAGCCTGGCCTCCCAGCCACACCTTCTCCAGTTACTCGAAGCAGGCCAGGTCCTGGAGACCAGGCGTGTGGTTATGTGCTCTCCAGATTCTCGGCGCCTTCCTGATTGCAGGAGTCTGGTTAGCATCATGGGACCCCTGGGAGAGCCACTCTCAGGAGGCGTTGTCCTTCCCCCTGGGTGACACACTGCTTACTTGTCCCCTGGGAGCGCTGGGCAGGGAGACTGCAGGTGCCAGCCACTCCTGCAGCTTCTGCCCAGCCTCCTCTGGTGCCCCCTGCACTGTCACCAAGCCGTGGCCTCGAGCAACTTGTGGGTACCTGTGATTTAGGCCTTGGGGTATTGGAGCCTGCTTGGACCAGCTGGCAGGAGTCAGTTATGACGTCTTTTGCCAACTGTGTTCTGTAGCTTGAAATTGGCCACAGTGGAAGTATTTACACCATGAAAGTTGGCAAATGCACAGACCAGGGTTCCCCCAGCCCCCACTGGAGAGCCAGTTACCAGCACACTTCTGCCTTTTGGGGTCTTTTGTGAGGGCTGATGGATGGAGCCCCAGCAGACACTTGGCCTGGCCACTGAGAGGCTGTGCAGTTGGAGGTCAGGGGCACCTGAGACAGAGGGAGGAGGCCGAGAGTCTGAGGGGGCAGCCAGGCCTGGAGGGCCGTTTGGGGTTCCATTGGATTTCCCTGCACTTTGTCCAGGGGCAGGAGCCTCCCCTCCAAGGTCAGGCCCCATTTCTAGCCGTGCTGGTCACACACCCCTGTGAGCAGGGGTGCCGAGGAGAAGTGGTCCCGCCGGAGCCCCACACCCACTCCCATCCAGCTCTCCTCCAGATGGCACCCCCAGGCACCGGGACCCCGCAGAGGCAGGCCCTGTTCAGCCTGCAGAGCTCCTGGTGGAGAGAGCGGGGTCCAAGTGACCTGAGGAGAGGGGTGCAGGCCAGCTGAGGGAGCTCAGAGACGGGCTCTCACCCTTGCAGCCCATCCTTGGGATGTCCCAGCCCTTTGTCCAGACCTCTGCCGTGATTGTGTCGGGACCTGTCCCTGCAGTGGACTGGAAGCTCCAGGTGGGCAGTCCTTGCCGTGGTCACCTGTGTCCACAGGCCTGGCAGAGCAAACTGATGAGCGTTTACCAAATCAGAGAGAAGACACAACCAGGGAGCGAGTGCACGCCCAGGCCAACCAGGGCTGTGGGCATCACATCCCACTCAGCTGCTGCCTGCCCTCCACATGCCCCTGGCTGCCCCTGTCAGCCTCAGCCCCCTCCACTCATGAGTGGGAATAAATAAGAGAGTAGAAAACATAAGTGAGGTTCTTGGCTGACCGCCCAGCTCATAGCAATGCTTAATTGATAGTAACCGGTGTTATGAGTGAAGACGTCCTATGTGGGCTGTTGGAGTTCTTAATAACCCCGAGTAACCACACGGCAATGCTCTGGCTTGACAAGGGACAGCACTGCTGGTCAGCAGCCCAGCCAGCCTGAGCGGCTACTTGTGTTCCCAGCTGTGGCTTGTGATCTGTGGTTCACTGAGCTGTTACTCTCCTCGGTTAGATACGCATGTGCACACATGCACACTCACGTACTTACACATGTGCACGTGCATGCAATGCACAAGCAAACACACGGACATGCACATGCACGCACACACTGTACACACGTGCACACACATGAGTGCACAGACACGGGGGCGCACTGTGATGTGCTCTAATGCATGGTCTTAATCGCTATATAATGTTCCATGGTTCTTTTTTATTTCTTTCCTTTTTAAGACGGAGTCTCGCTGTCGCCAGGCTGGAGTGCAGTAACGCGATCTCGGCTCACTGCAACCTCCGCCTTCTGGGTTCAAGCGATTCTCCTGCCTCAGCCTACTTAGTAGGTGGGACTACAGGCGCATGCCACCACGCCCGGCTAATTGTTTGTATTTTTTAGCAGAGACAGGGTTTCACCATGCTGGCCAGGATGGTCTCCATCTCTCGACCTCATGATCCACCCACCTCAGCCTCCCAAAGTGCTGGGATTACAGGCGTGAGCCACCGTGCCCGGCTGGTTATTTCTTTAATTTTATTGAAGAATAACATACCTACAGAGGCGCGTGCATATCATAAGGGTACAATTTGATGTATTTTCAGAGGGAAATACATGCCTGAAACCAGCTCCGGATCGAGAAGCAGGACATTTCCCACCCCCTTCTTGCCCTTTTCCTGCAACCCCCATCCCCGGGGGAACCATTTCCCGGTCTCTGCGCCCGGGACAGTTTTGTTTGCTCCTTTGCTTTGCGGGCGATGAGGACCCTTTCGAGTCCGGTTGCTTTTGCTCAGCCCTGCGCTTGTGACATCCCTCCGCGGTGCCGTGGGAGGTGTGGCTTCTTCCCGCTCCCTGGCGAGTCGTGTTCTGCCATTTCTCTGTATACCGATAGCAGCTTACAGTGCCGGACCACGGCTTACAGTGCCGGACCGTGAAATGGGGTCTGGAATGTTCTCATACAGGTCCCGTGGGGCAATGGGCGTGTGCTGGCACTGGGATTCTGTGTCTGACGCTCTCCATCCCACACCCGTGAGAGGAGACTGTTGTGCCCAGGGCAGTGAGGAGGAGGCCAGCTTTGGAGTCGCCACCCTCACCTCGCCTTTACATACCTCACTTCATTTAATTTTTAAACAACAGTCCTGCTGCCAGTGGCTTTTTCTGTGTTCTATAGAAGTGAAAGCAGGTGCCTGGGGACACCGGGAGGCCCCCCTAGGTCTGTCTGTAAGAGCTTGTGCTGGAGACCGGCATGTTCTGTTCCCCCCACGGCTCCCAGCGTCCTGCCACAGCTTCGGGCAGTTAAGACAGGGGCTTGGAGTGGCCAGCGCAGGACCTGCTGGTAATGGGGGTAAGGGGTAAGCCTTGTTTCCGAGGCAGGTCTGTGCCCTGGGGTCCTGTCCCCCTCCACATGCACACTGCCTGGCTGGGGCTCCTTCCTGCGGGCAAGGCCTGGAATCAGGAATGGCTGGCTTTCTTCTGCCCAGACGGAGCTGCTTGTGGCTTGACGTGGCCCTGAGACTGTGAGACAGGCCACTGGGAAGCCCAGGCTTTTGCAAAACTGGGGATTTTTTTTCTCTCCCTAGTTTTGGATCAGGTTTTTGAGGTTGTGCAAACGTAGGAATGAGGCCTTTCACCCCGTCAGTTGTCTGTCGGGCTGTGTCGCACAGTGGCCCCTCGGGACAGCTTACAGAGCAGCTGTCTTGCAGGCATTGCTGCAGGGCCTGCTGTCTCTGCTGTCCTGGGCCGAGCGTGAGTTCTGTCGCAGAAAGTCTGAGGGCAGAGCTGGGAGGGCAGCATTTCCAAAGCAAATGGAAAAGGCAAACGGGAACGTGGCGGGCGGGGCGGTCAGGGCAGCCTGGACACACACCCTTTGTCCCATGCAACTCATTCATTGTTGAGTGGCTTGCTGCACTTTGTGGCCCTGAACCAGGGCTGGGGAATCTCGGGGACATGTGTGTCCACAGAGCACACAGCCTGGAGGGGAGATAGGCACCTGCCACCTCCACCATCACAGGTGCCGTGAAGGCTGTGAAGGGAAACAGACCTGGAAGGCAGCGGAGCCGAGATGGGGTTGATGAGTGTCGCTAGTCACAAGCAAGGTGTGTCATTCTTTCTTCTACATGTTTATCGAGGTATAACACCCAGGAAAGGACATCAAGTGTACAGTTTGAATTTTTGCACACACGTACACCCGTGTAACCCCCACACAGATCAAGATGTGGAACATTCCAGCACCCGGAAGTTTCCCCGTACCCCTTCCCAGTCAGATCCCCCAACCCCAGGTCACTCCTGCCCTGACTCGCAGTGTAGAGCTCACCGGCCACTTCCTCTTTTGCTCATAGCAGGTGAGGAGGGCCTTTTACCGGAAAAAACTGACTATTTAGATTTAAAATGTATTGGTAACAGGCAGATCTGGCCAGTCCCTCCCCGGCTTCAATCTCTTTGGTGGCTTCCAGGATTAATCTTAGGAGGGACTGGAGGAAAAGCCCCTCTCTGTCCCCGTGGCACCCACGGTGACTGTCACAGCCCTCCTCTGGGCTCTCACTGCTACCGCTGAACTCACTGTCTCCGCCTACCCTGTGCACAGCTCCTTAATTTGGGTCCCTCTGGTTTAGCTCAGTGCAGCCAGAATTCACCCAGTGCCCAGGGGCCTCTGGGATGAAGGGGACAGTTGTTGAGCTGGGGTTATCCCCAAATCAGACGTGCAACCCTACGAACAGCCAGGTTTTTAATTTTGTCATTGAGATATTCACATGCCATAAAATTCCTCTTCAAATACACAATTGAGTGGTCTTTAGGTTTTTAATATATTCACAGTGCTGTGCAACTATCACCTCTAATTCCAGAACATTCTGTCACTCCAAAGAGAAACCCTGTACCCATTAGCAGTGACTTCCCACTCCCCACACCCCCAGCCCCCAGCAGCCTCCAGCCTCTTTCAATCTCTGTGGATTCACCTGCTCTGGGCATTTCGTATAAATGGAATCAGACGATACGTGGCCTTTTGTGTCTGGCTCCATTCACTTTGCTTAATGTCTTGACCGTTCCTCTGTTCTGGTGTGTGTCAGAGTTTCACTTCTTTTTGTGGCTGAGTACTATTCCACTGTGTGGACAGGCCGCATTTTGTTGATCTGTTATCAGCTGATGGACATCTGTGTTGCTTCCTGATATGGTCTGGCTGCATCCCCACACAAATCTCATCTTGAATTCCCATGTGTTGTGGGAGGTCATTGAATCATGGGGACAGGTCTTTCCCGTGCTGTTCTGTTCTGGTGATAGTGAATTAGTCTCACAAGATCTGATGGTTTTAAAAAGGGGAGTTTCCCTGCACAAACTCTCTTCTCTTGTCTGCCGCCATGTGAGACATGCCTTTCACCTTCTGCCATGATGCTGAGGTGTCCCCAGCCACATGGAACTGTAAGTCCATTAAACCTCTTGCTTTTGTAAACTGCCCAGTCTCTCTGGTATGTCTTTATCAGCAGCATAAAAACGGACTAATACACTTCCACTTTTTGGCTGTTGGCAATAGTGGTGCCATGAACACTAATGTACAGGTTTTTGTGTGGACACGTTTCCAGTTGTCTTGGATATATACCTAGTTGTAGAATTCCTGGCTCATGTGGTAATTCATGTTTAACTTTTTGAGGAAGGAGTGGCCATTTTTAAAGACTGGATAAGAATATGTAAGGAAGAAAGTAAATTTATTAACTTCCAGTCAAGAAATTTACCTACCAAACGACATGCCGAATGGGAACCTTTAGGGGCTTGGCTGAATGGCCCTGCACAAGGCGTCCGGGATGCACTGCCTGAAAGCTGTGGACCCTGTGCCTGGGAGGAGGACCAGCGAAAGGAGAGCCCCCCATGTTTCAGACGGAAAGGTTAAGTAATATGACTCTGGTAATGCAGTCCAGTTCATTTATGAGATCATGGGCCTCTTATACTACAGATGTTTTTGTGTTTTCTGCTGAGTCTTTTGCTCCTTAACCACGTTCCCTGGGTGGCCACCCTGCCAGCTGGCCCTCAGGAGGCATCGTCAGCCAGAGACACAGGCCTTTGCTGTGGCCTCACATGCCAGCAGGGGAAGACAGGCAACATGGCGGTGGATGAGGAAGTTGGGTTGTCTCTAAGAGGATGAGAAGGGCTGTCATTAAACGGGTGGGCTCAGGTGGGTCTCATTGAACTGTGAGATTTAACCAAGACCTGGGGGAGTGAGTGAGGGGTTGGGGAAGGGAGATTAATGCGAGTTCTGGGGAAGGAATATTCCAGGTGAGGAAACAGCCACTGCACAGCCCCTCGGGTGTTGGAGAAAGATACTCAGGTGGATGGAGGGGTGGAGAAAGCATTGGGCTGGGAGAGGCCTGCCGAAGGCTTTGCCTCTCTTCTGCCAGGCTGGCCATCACGGGCCTTGCACAGAGGAGAGCAATGACCTGCCTTCGGGTTTCAAAAGGTCCCTCTGGCCACTGTTTGAGAGAAGGTCACGGTGGGATGAGGGCAGAGCAGGGGACTGCTCAGGAGGCTTTCGCAGTAACCCACGGCGTGGTGGCAGTCACTGGCACCGAGTAGTGTATATGCTGCAAAGAAAATACTCTGTTCAGGAGGCCAGGCGCGGTGGCTCACGCCTGTAATCCCAGCATTTTGGGAGGCCGAGGTGGGTGGATCACTTGAGGTCAGGAATTCGAGACCAGCCTGGCCAATATGGTGAAACCCTATCAATACTAAAAATACAAAAATTAGCTGGGCATGGTGGTGGGTGTCTGTAATCCCAGCTACTCGGGAGGCTGAGGCAGGAGAATCGCCTGAACCCAGGAGGCGGAGGTTGCAGTGAGCCAGATCATGCCATTGTACTCCAGCCTGGGCGACAGAGCGAGACTCCGTCTCAAAAAAAAAAAAGAAGGAAGGAAGGAGAGAGGGAGGGAGGGAGGAAGGAAGGAGAAAATGCTCTGTTCGCATAAAAAAGAAATGCAGACGTTTGACCACAGGTGTCATCTCATCGCTGCACTTGGCAGAAGTCATTGCTGCTGCTCCCGTCTGCCTCAGTCCTGTCGTCGGTCCCTGTTGTGTGTAGAAACACACACTCTGTACTTTGCCCGGATCGTAGCAGAATATCAGCTCCACCAATCATGGTTCCCCGATGGCAACACCCACGCACTCAGGGCATGTGTCCACGAGCATGGCGTTGCCTCGCGCTCACCTGCGTGGTGTGTGTAACGCAGCTGTGCCATTGTGTGTCTCACAATTCCCAGATTGGTCAATATTGTTGCTTCTAGTTTTTTGCAACTTAAGCAGTGCCACAGTGAATATTCTTTTTTTTTTTTTTTTTTTTGAGATGGAGTCTTGCTCTGTCGCCCGGGCTGGAGTGCAGTGGCTGGATCTCAGCTCACTGCAAGCTCCGCCTCCCGGGTTCACGCCATTCTCCTGCCTCAGCCTCCCGAGTAGCTGGGACCACAGGCGCCGGCCACCTCGCCCGGCTAATTTTTTGTATTTTTAGTAGAGACGGGGTTTCACTGTCTTAGCTAGGATGGTCTCGATCTCCTGACCTCGTGATCCGCCCGTCTCGGCCTCCCAAAGTGCTGGGATTACAGGCTTGAGCCACCGCGCCCGGCCCACAGTGAATATTCTTATATAAACGTGTGTGTGTTTTAAAAATAAGCCTATTTTGGAATAATTTCATATGTACCGGAAAGTTATGGAGTTAGCACGTTTTCATCCACTCTTCATCCAGTTTCCTCTGTGAACACCTCACACATCCATGGTACATTTGTCACAACCAAGAAATTGACATTGGTACCCACACTATTCATGAGACACCAGACTTTATTTGGATTTTTTCTTTTTGGGATGGGGTCTCACTCTATCCCCCAGGCTGGAGTGCAGTGCCACAGATCATAGCTCACTAGTCTCCACCTCAAGTGATCCTCCTGCTTCAGCCTCCCAAGTAGCTGGGACTACAGGTGCACGCCCCCACGCCCAGCTCAATTTTTGTTTTTTGTAGAGACAGGGTCTCACTGTTTTGCTCAGGCTGGTCTTGAACTCCTGACCTCAAAGGATCCTCCTACCTAGGCCTCCCAAAGTGCTGGGATTACAGGCGTGAACCACTATGTCCAGTCTTTATTTGGATTTTACTACAAACATACGCTTCTGTATACTTGTGTGACTATTTGTTTAAGGTGCAGTCCCTGAAGTGGGATTGCCCTGCCTGATCCTTGCTGCCACATCGTCATCCCACAGGGGACAGGGCCCCACTGTCCCCCATCACTGAGCAATGTGCCCAGGCGAGACCATGGACTTGGGCCCCCTAGGCCAGCCCAGTCTCTTTGTAGCCGAGAAAAGTGAGGCTTAGCTGTCGGGGGCTGTGGGGGGATGTAGCTTGCCACGCCTGACACCGAGATGCTGATTTTGTTTACATGAGACTCAGGTCCGAGTTCATGTCTGAGACCTGGGAATCAAAAAGCCGCCCCTGCAGCCTCCAGGGACACGGCTTTCCTGGAGCCACCGTGCTGCCCCGCAGTTGTCACCCATGGAGGCTGTAGGAGCGCCTGGCATGGCACAGGGGACGCAAAGCCCCGGCGCTGGCTCCTCCCAATGCCCCTGTGAGTTCTGCCTCCCATAGACCACGTGTGTCATCTGCGTGCACATGTGTGAAACCCGAAAGACAAGCAGATGAGACCCGCCTGCCAAAATATTTGCTGCGGCGCAGAGCAGTAAGTCGTTTTTGACATATGGATCTCAGCGCGCAGCCACAGCAAACAGGCAGCGCGGCGCTGAGGGGCACAGGTTTGCTGGGGGATGTGAGCCGGGAGCGTCGCCAGCAGCAGGCTCACCCCCTTGCGAGGGCACGCACGGATTCGCTTGCCACTGAGAGCAGCGCCCCGAGGGGGGTCCTCGGCATAGTCCCCTCAAGTCCCCAGAACTTCACAGGCAGAGAGCCTGGCTCGAGAGTGGGCGGAGCTCGGTCCGGCTTTGATCTGCAGGAGGTGTTGTGTGCAGAAGCCGTGGGTACCGGAGGTTACAGAGCTTCAGACCTGGAGCTGCTCCCGGGGCCGACCCGAACCCAGCACCTGTGCTGACCCAAGGGTCAACCAAAGTCCTGAGTTTGGCCGCGCCAAGGGAGGGGCGTGGCCACATCCCACCGGGCGTCTGGAATGGCTGGAGGAGGCAGTGTCTGATTTGGGCCCTGTAGGGCCCGAGAGGGGATTTGTAGTGACAGAGCAGGAGGGAGTGGAGCTGCAGCTGGGGGAGGGCATGGTCGGAGGTCCAGAGGTGGGAGAGGGGCCGCCATCCTGAAGCACACCCCTCCTGGTCTTCCTGCAGCCTGCATCCCCTCCTGATCTTCCATGTCCTGGGCTCCAGAGGGGCTTGGCTGGGGCCCACAATGTCCTTCTCCAATCTCTCCCCAGGGGACCCACCTGGGTTGTGGCCTTAAACCCAGCCAGATGATGCTTCTCCAGCCTCTGCGTCCGGCCGGGCCCTCCCCTGAGCTCAGGAGCTGCCATCAGTAGCTGTGCGACCTCCCCCTTGCCATCATGAACTATCTCAAACTTGGCAGCTTCAGAACAGGGCCCTTTGGGAGTTTAAGCAGAAACAGAGTATTTATGCATCATCTTAAAGTAATTCCCCCGACCCCCAATATTTAGCAATTACAAAGGGCAAAATAGGGAGTTTACGGTGAAGAATCCTGGTAGACACAGCCTTGGCCAGGTGATCAAGGTTCGTGTCACCAGTCATGAAGTGGTGTGCGCTCCTGGTGTGCTGAGACGGGCAGCTCACCTCCTGCGGGTGCCCTTCCCCCAACACACCACTCAGCCTAACCATGGGGAGCATCAGACAAAACCAAGCTGTCCGCATCTCCAAGGACAGGCACACTGGGGGTTAGGGTTTCAGCAGGGATGAGGGTCAAGTTTACTCCCTAATTTGCCCTTTACTTGGAGAAGCCTTTGCCAGCTGCCTGAGGCAGAAGCACCCGGTTTTCTCTCTGCAGGACCCCTGCTTTGTTCTTCCTGGGATGCGTCAGCCCCTGATTTTCTGTGACAGTCCCCTGAGTCCACATCCTACCGCCGTTCCTGGGGGTGGGAGCTACAGGGTTTCTTGACTCCTGCCTCAGCCCTGGGTCCAAGCTCTGAGCAGAGACCTCTGTCTGCATCTGCAGGACTGGCAGGCCCTTGTGTCTGTCTCTCCCCTCGTCCTGGCACCATTTGTCCACTCCTGCACCAGCTTCCCTGGACCCACCGCCACTGTGTCACCTGCTCGGATCTGTGTCCCCTGCACTCTCACCACCTCAGACTTGCATCCTGGTCCCCCACACCCTGGCCCCCAAAGGCATTGTGCGTGTGGATGAGTGAGTGAAGGAAAGGCTGGCATGTTGGGTGTGCGAGCTCGCAGGGGCGTGAGGTGCCTGGACGGCAGAGAGCCAGGGCTGGGTGAGGACCTGGGTGCCAGGTGGGGGGTCCGGGCAGCCTGGTGACCCCCTGAAAGGTTCACACCCCTTGGGGTCTGCTGTGATACATATTAATCTGTGCTTCATGAGAAACGTATGAGCCAAAAGAAATGGGGGTTCCCATTGGATTGGTCATTTCTGCATTGTCCGGAGCTTTTAGACCTGGTTTCTTAACCGCTATGTTCACTGAACACCCCGGGTTTGATGATCAGCTGCTGAGGGCGACGTCACGTGAGATTGTAATCGTACCGCCTGATGAAGTGCTCACACATGTTAACAACCACCTGGCAGGCAGGAGTGAGAATACAGCTTTCCCAGAAACATGTTCAAAGAAAAACCCATTCCCAACCCGGGAGAACATACAGCACTAGTGTGGGGGTGTGAGGCAGCAAGTGGGGGCGCTGGGGTGGCAGCAGGGCCAGACCCCACTCCAGGGGTTGCCCCCAGGACCCCCTTGTGGTACCCCCATACCCCACCCCCAGACTCCTTTACATGAGCTGCCCCCAGACCCCCTCATATCCATCCTGCCTCCAGAACCCCTATATCTTGCTCCCACCCCCTACCATATGCTTCTCCCAGACCCCCCTCCATGGCTTCCCCCGATCCCCCTTTGCTGCCCCCCCCCATCTTACCCCCAGACCCCCCCCATATCTTGCCCCCAGACCCTCCTCCATGGCTT
>NC_045442.1:9201006-9212018 GCF_002776525.5 Piliocolobus tephrosceles | reverse complement strand
CCCCAGACCCCCCCCATATCTTGCCCCCAGACCCTCCTCCATGGCTTGCCTCCAGGCCGGCTGGTAATGTGGGATACAGAGGTCTCCTCACTGCACACACAAAACTCCTTCCCTGAGCAAGGGATAAGCAGAGGTGAGGGCGGGGGGACTGAGGGGCTGGGGTAGGGGGGGGTTCTTTAGGGCAGGAGTTACCTGCCCTGTAGATGGGGAGACCACATTAGTGTTTGTGCAAAGCCCTGCCCTCGTGCACCTGTCCTTCCATAGCCCACGATACCCCATCCAGCCCAGGCCCTGGGTAGGCTGCTAAGCACCCGACCACAGCCAGGCCTCCATGTGCCACTGTCAAGGGGACTTGGCCAGCCATGATCCTGCACACACAGGTACATTGCTCCACCCACCCAACAGCCACGACCCAGATATAAAGCAGGCCGGGTCATTTGCATTTTGAGGATAAGGAAACGGAATAATAGAGTCTACTGAGCGCATACTCAGTCTTTCCAGACCCTAGTGAGTAGGTACCATTGTCATCCCCATTTCAGAGCTAGGAGAGCAGAGGCCAGATAGGTTCCATACCCTGCCCAGGCGGGTCCGTGCTGGACCAGGAGAAGAGCCAGGCGGGCTGATGGGTCCCGAGCTCGTGCTCCTGACCGTCAGGCTGTGGCCAAGGCCAGGGTGGCTCTGCCAAGCCCAGCCAGCCCAAGACTGGACCATCCCCAGAGTCCACTCCAGCCTCCTGGGCACAGGGGTCACCTCCCACCCCTACCCACACATCCAGCCTTTTCCCATCTAACCTTTTCTTTAAAGCAAGACATGCCTTGGAATGAGCCCACCCTGAGATTTTATGGATCCAAAGAAAAAACTTAATTCGCTTCATAAACTGTCACTTGAGACTCTCCAGGGGAGACACCTCCAGCTTTCAGGTTCCCCAGGGAGTCTGAGGCTCTGAGGCGGGGGCACGCCAGGTCCCTCTTCACCCAGCACCAGGTGACCTGAGAGGCCTGGCCCTGCCTTCCTCATTTTGAAATGTCATCCTGTGGTCACCTCTCCTTCCCTGATGTGAAAGCAGTGACCAGCTCTGCCCCATCCTACGCATGTATGCACACACATACACGCACACGTGTGTATACATGCACACACGTAAATACACATGCATGCACATGCATATGTTTGCACACATGCACATACCTTCACCTCCCTATCCCTCCCCAGGGGAAGGCCTTCCTCGGGGCCGCCCCTCCTCCGCTCTGGCAGCACTGGGACTTGAGTCTTGTGGCCCCATCACAACTGTGCTTAGCTACTCCAGCTCCTCGTGTGACCTCTCGGACCCCAGGCTCTGAGCTACCTGAGGTGAGGTGGGGCCACACTGGTCCCCGCCTCCGTGCAGCACACGCAGCCCCATCCTGGGAGTGCCACCCAGTTTCCCTCTAACTGTGCTTTCTAGGGACTGGGAGGACCTCTTCCTCTGTGCCATGTGTGGTGCCAGAGTGGCCCCAGCTGAGAACCTGGCTGGGACCAAGCCCCAGGAGAGTGGTCCGACACACACCTGAGTCGCTCTTCCTTCCATAGACACATTTGGAGTTCCCACTGCCTTCCTAGGCCCCACCAGACGCTGTCACCTCCAGGAAGCCTTCACAGATTCCTCCCTGCTGATAGCCTCGACCTGGTTCCCAGGGCATTTGCAAGGGAGTAGAATAAATACCAAGTTCGTGCAGGGGCTGCTGGCTGTGTGCTGAGCACACACCCCGTGACCACCTCAGGGGCAGCTCTGCAAGTCCCCACCTGGCAGGGGAGCCACAGGGCCACAGGCATGGCTGGGGGTCCTCTGCAGAGCCTAATGTGTCACTCGCCCTCGTGTCCTTCTCCAATCTGCTCATTCATTCATTCATTCATTCAGCAGGGGTTCTTGAGCGCCTCTGAGGGGGAGCGTCTGCTGTAAAGGACTGGTGGGATGCAGACGGTTACCACTGGTGTGATGGGCTCTGATCAGGAGGCACAGGGTATCGGGGAGCTCAGATGGTGACATCTCACCCTGCCTTGGCAGATGTGGGGAGGGAGAGGGGTCAGGAAGGACATAACTGTGTGTGTAGCAGGCGCTGTGGCGGCAGAGCCGAGGGGACGTAGGCATAGTTGCTGGATGCAGGGCTCACACCGTGCCATACATCAGAAGCTGGCAGGGGCTGAGCAGCATCTTTGCCCTCCCCCTTGCACCCTCACCACCCAGTGCAGCCCAGCACCTCGGGGGCATGGGCCAGTGCCTGGCACATTTTGTCCTGACTGTGGAAAGCTCCTCACAGCCCTGAGTGCTGCTTTAGCTTTGGCCCCACCCATCTCAGGCTGCTTGGAGGCCTGAGGCCTCTCTGGAGGGCCAGAAGGGATTCCCAGTGGCAGGATAGCATGGACAGGGGGATCTGCTGTGTAAGCCTGGGAAATGCTGGCTGCTTGAGGCTGGCACACTCCCCTGAGGCTGTTCCAGGCACAATCACTGGGTCTCCTTGTTGAAGTGGCTTTAAGTCAGGTCTTCCCAGTTACCGGCAAGCAGATACATGTTGCAGTGGGCTGAGAGCGGGTGTGTATCTCATATTCCCCAGAGGAGCTTAATGACAGCCCCTCTTTCAGGAACATCTCCTGGGCCCAGCGTTCTGAGCACCCTCTGAGCAGGCAGCCCGCCACCGGGGCACTGGCCAGTCTGAGTCAGTCCTGCCTGGGAGGCAGTCAACTCTGGGGAAGGCAGAAGAATCACAGCACTGAGCGCCGTCCAGTTTCCCCTCAACTACATTCGCGGACATGGCGCCAACAGGGGAAAACTTACATAGCACCTATTCATTCTGAGGCCTGGCCGGCCTCTGGAAATCAGCATTTCAGTGTTGTCCAGGAAGGAGGCCAGAACTGTGCTGTAGCATTTCAATGTATGGCTGTCCCACATTTTATATTCCAGTCCGCTGTTGATGGACACGTAGGCCATTTCCAGTTTTTTTCATGATCATAGATCACACTACCGTGAACAGCTCTGAACGTGTCTCCTTGTGCAAATATGGTGCTAGGTGTTTTTCAGAGCATTTTTCTCCAAACTTGCCAGGTAATATGGTCACCTTGGGGAGCTTGTTAAATATACATATTTCCAGATCTGCTCTGGTGGGTCTGATATTTGGAGCCAGGAATCTTTTCTTTCTTTTAACAGATACTTAAGTGATTCCTGTGGTCCAGGAAGTTTTGCAGGCCCTGATGCGGAAGAGCTCACTGGAGCAAACGTGCATGTTCTGTTTTACTAATTAGATATACACTACTGATGACTCCAAAGTGGACGTGCCATTTCTGTCCCCTCCAGCAGTAGGAAAGAATCCCATTATCCCACATCCTGGCCAATTCTTGGTATTGTGAGATTTTTTTAAACTTCTTCTCTGAAGACTGTGATGGTATTTTGTTGTAATATAATCCACATTTTCTGTATTATTACTGTGCTTGAGCACTTCTTCAAATGTTTGATGACCTTGACCATTGAAACTTCCTTTTTGTGAATTACCTATTCATATCCTTTATAGCTTCACTGTGGAATGCTTGTTACTGATTTGTAGCCATTCTTTATACATTTCACTCCCACTCCTTTGTCAGTTATGTGTGATGCATACATCTGCTCCCAGTCTGTGGTTTGTCTTTCCACTTTGTTTATGGCCTCTTGTTGGGACACAGTTTTAAATTAAAATGTAATCAGATGTATTAATCATGTTGTTGTAGTTTGTGCATTTTCTATCTTGTCTAAGAAATTCATCCCTCTCCTTGTTATACTTAGAAAGAAAGATATTTTACATTCTCCTTCAGGAATTCTAAAGATTTGCTTTGCACATTCAGGTTCCAAATCTGCTTGAATTTGACTTGTGTATATGGTGTGAGGTAGGGATTTGATTTTATTTTCTACATGGATAACAGTTGTTCCATTATCACTTTTGAATAGTCCACCCTTTCTCTCACTGACTTGTAATGCCACCTCTGTCATATGTCAGCTTCTCATATTTGCTTCATCAGTTCCTGTTAAATGTGTTTTTAAAACTTTATTGAGACATAATTCACCTATGATACAATTTACTCATCTAAAGTGTATAATTAATGTTTTTATTATATTCATACAGCATTGCCATCAGTCAATTTTATAACGTTTCCTTTTTCTTTTTTGTTTTTGTTTTTTGTTTGTTTGTTTGTTTGTTTTGAGATGGAGTCTTGCTCTTGTCACCGAGGCCGAAGTGCCATGGCACCATCTTGGCTCACTGCAACCTCCACCTCCTGGGTTTAAGTGATTCTCCTGCCTCACCCTCCCAATTAGCTGGGATTACAGGTGCCTGCCACCACACCCGGCTAATTTTTGTATTCTTAGTAGAGACAGGGTTTCACCATGTTGACCAGGCTGGTCTTGAACTCCTGATCTCAGGATCCACGTGCCTTGGCCTCCCAAAGTGCTGGGATTACAGACGTGAGCCACCACACCTGGCTATTTTCATTACCCCCAAATAAACCTTGTACCCTTTAGTTACCTCCTCATCTCCACAGCCCTAAGCAATCACTTATCTGCTTTCTGCCTCTGTGGGTTTCCCTATTCTGAACATTTTTTATGAATGGAATTGTATAGTATGTGGCCTTTTCTGTCTGTCTTCTTTTATTCTGCATGTTTTCAAGGTTCATCCATGTTGTAGCATGTATCAGGACTTCATTTCTTTTTATGGCTGAATAATACTCCACTCTGTGGATGGACCAGTTATTTATTCATTCCTGTGTTGGTGTATATTTGGGTTGTTTCTGCCTTTGGCTCTTGTGAGTAATGCTGCTATAAGGATTCATGGGCAAGTTTTGTGTGGACATAGGTCTTCATTTCTCTTGGATGTATGCCTAAGGAGTGGAATTGCTTGGTCACGTGGTATCTATTTTTAATCACTTGAGGAACTGCCAGACTACTCAAAAGCAGCTGCACCATTTTACACCATTTTACATTCCCACCAGTAGTGTATGATGGCTGATTTATCCATGTCCTTACCAACGCTTCTTATCCGACTATTTAATTCTAGCCATTCTAGTGGCTGGTGAAGTACTGTCTCATTCAGATTTTGGTTTGCAGTTCCCTACAATGATGACTAGTGATGTCAGGCATCTTTTCTTGTACTTATTAGCCATCTGTATATCTTCCTTGGAGAAATGTCTATTCAGATTCTTTGCACATTTTAATTATATATATATATATTTTAAAGTCAGGATCTCTGTCACCTAGGCTGGAGTGCGGTGGCACAGTCACAGCTCACTGCAACCTTGAACTCCTAGGCTCAAACCATCCTTCTGCCTCAGTCTCTCAAGTAGCTAGGACTACAGCTATGTACCACCATTCCTGGTGAATTTTTATTTTTATTTTTGTAGAGATGGGATCTTGCTATGTTGTTCAAGCTGGTCTCAAACTCTTAGCCTCAAGCAACCATCCTGGCTAGTAGGAACCCCAATCCTCAAAGTATTGGGATTACAGGTGTGAGCCACCACATCTAGCCTCCTTTGCACATTTTAAAAGTGGATTAGTTGCCTTTTTATCATTGAATTGTAAGAGTTATTTGCGTATTCTGGATATAAGGCCTTTATCAAATATACGATTTACAGATACAGTTGATCCTTGAATAACATGAGGGTTAAGGGTGCTTGCTTCCTATGCAGTAGAAAATCCGTATATAACCTTTGACTTCCCCAAAATTTAACTACAAATGGCCTGCTGTTGACCAGAAGATTTACTGAAAACATAAACAGTTAGTTAACACATATTTTGTATTTGCATTATACCCTATATTCTTACAATAAAGGAAGCCAGAGAAAAGAAAATTTAAGAAAAGCATAAGGGGCTGGGTGTGGTGGCTCACACCTGTAATCCCAGCACTTTAGGAGCCTGAGGCAGGTGGATCGCTTGAGCTCAGGAGTTCAAGACCAGCCTGGGCAACATGGTGAAACCTTGTCTCTATTTAAAAAAAAGAAAATATATTTACTGTTCATGAAGCAGAAGCGAATTATCATGAAGGTCTTTATCTTCATTGCCTTCACACTGAGTAGGATGTGAGTAGGCTGAGGAGGTGGGGGAAGAGGAGGGTTGGTCTTGCTGTTTCAGGGTAGCAGAGGTGAAAGAAAAACTGCATATAAGTGGGCCCATGCAGTTCAAACATGCAGTTAAGGGTCAACTGTATTTTCTCACATTTTGTGGGTTGTCTGTTCATTTTCTTGATGTTGTTTTTTAAAGCACAGAAGTTTTTAAAGTTTTGATGAAGTTCATTTTATCTTTTCTTTTGTTGCTTATGGCTTTGGTGGCATATCTGAGAATCCTTTAGATAAATCTGAAGCCATGAAGATTTACCCCTGTGTTTTCTCCTAAGAATTGTGTATTTTTAGCTGTAACAGATAGGTTTTTGATACACTGTTAATTCACTTTTGCATATGGTGTGAGGTAAGGGTACAACTTCTGTTCTTTTGCATGTGGCTATCCAGTTTTCCCAGCAGCATTTGTTGAAGGCTATTCTTTTCCCTTTGAATGGTTATGGAACACTTGTCAAAAATCAGTTGACCATTGTAGTAGGCTGTTCTTGCACTGCTATAAAGAAATGGCCTGGGTAATTTATAAGAAAAGAAACTTAATTGGCTTATAGTTCTGTAGGTTGCACAGGACATATAGCAGCATCTGCTTCTGGGAGGCCTCAGGAAGCTTCCAATCATAGTGGAAGGCAAAGCAGGAGTAGGCATCTCACATGGTGAAAATGGGAGCAAGGATGGTGGGGGTGCTATATACTTTTAAATGACCAGATCTCATGATAACTCACTCACTATTGCAAATATGGCACCAAGCCCTGAGAGATCTGCCCCATGACCCAAACATCTCCCACCATGCCCCACCTCCAGCATGCAGGATTACAATTCGACATGAGATTTGGGTGGGGACAAATATTCAAACTAAATCAACCATATACACAAAGTTTTATTTCTAGACTTTCAGTTCTATTCCGTTGATCACTGACATGATTACTGTTGCTTTGTAGTAAGTTTTGAAATTAGGAAGTATGAATCTTCCTACTTTGTACTTCTTTTTCTAGATTGTTTTGGCTACTCTGGGTCCTTTATAATTCCATATGAATTTTAGATTCAACTTGTCAATTTCAACAAAGAAGTCAACTGGAATTCTGAAGGGGATTGTATCACATCCGTAGCTCAATTTGGGGAGTATCTTAGTCCATTTGTCCTGATATAACAAAATACCTGAAACTGGGTAATCTATAAATAAGAGAAATTTATCTTGGGCAACATAGGGAGATCCCATCTCCAAAAAAAAAAAAAAAAAAAAATTAGGCATGGTGGCGTGCACCTGTAGTCCCAGCTACTCAGGAGGCTGAGGTGGGAGAATCACTTGAGCCCAGGAGGTCAAGGCAGCAGTGAGCCATGATCTGCTATTGCATTCCAGCCTGGGCAACAGAGCAAGACTCTGTCTCAAAAAAAAAAAAAAAAAAAAACAAGAGAGAGAAAAAGAACAGCAGTTTATTTCCTCAGAGTTCTGGAGCTGGGAATTCCAAGATCAAGGCACCAGTAGGCTGGTGTCTAGTAAGGGCTACTCTCTGCTTTCAAGATGGTGCCTCTCGGTTTGTCCTCACGTGGCGAAGGAGGGAAAGGAGAAACAGGGACGAGCAGTGTTCATAGCAGCTCTTTTATTTATGGATTGCTAATCCCATTCGTGAGAGCAGAGCCCTCTGGACTGAATCACCTCCTAAAGGCCCCACTTCTAAATACTAGCACGTTGCTGGTTTAGTTTCAACACCTGAATTCTGGGGGGATGTTCAGACTGTAGCAGGGAGCATTGCCATCTTAACAATAGTAAGTCTTTTGCTCCAGGAACATGGGATGTGTTTCTATTTATTTAGATCTTCTTTAATTTCTTTAAACAAGTGTCATTAATCCAAAAATCTGAAATCTGGTATGCTCCAAAACCTGAAACTTTCTGAACACTAACATGACAGCAACAGTGGAAAATTCCACCCCTGTCCTCACGTTATGGGTTGCAGTCAAAACGCAATCAAACCTTGTTTCATGCACAAAATTATTTAAAATTTTGTATAATTACCCTCAGGCTATGTGTCTAAGCATATATGAAACACAAATAAATTTTATGTTTAGACTTGGGTCCCATCCGCAAGACAATCTCATGTATATGCAAATATTCCAGAATCAAAAAATATATATAGAAATAAATTTGAAACACTTTTGGTCCCATGCATTTTGGATAAGGGATTCTTTACTTGTATTTTATAGTGTTCACAATACAAACTATAATATAATACAAACAATATAAGCTTAAATATAAAATTTGCCCTTCTTTTGTCAAATTTACTACTGAGTATTTTATTCTTTTTGAGCTACTATAAATGGGGCTGCATTCCTGTTAGATTTTTTTCTTTCTTTCTTTTTTAAGAAATGGAGACTTAGGCCGGGAGCGGTGGCTCACACCTGTAATCCCAGCACTTTGGGAGGCTGAGGCGGGCAAATTGCCTGAGCTCAGGAGTTTGAGACCAGCCTGGGCAACACAGTGAAACCCCGTCTCTACTAAAATACAAAAAATTAGCCAGGCGTGGCGGCATGCACCTGTAGTCCAAGCTACTTGGGAGGCTGAGGCAGGAGAATTGTTTGAACCCGGGAGGTGGAGGTTGCAGTGAGCCGAGATCATCCCACTGTACTCCAACCTGGGCAACAGAGTGAGACTCTTATCTCCAAAGAAAAAAAAAAAGAAAATATATGGAGCCTTGCTGTGTTGCTCAGGCTGACCTCAAACTCCTGGGCTCAAGTAATCCTTCTGCCTCAGCCTCCTGAGCAGCAGGGACTATAGGAGTATGCCACTGTGCCTGGCTAGATGTGTGTGTTTTCTTTTTTTTTGGAGATAGAGTCTTGCTCTGTCCAGGCTGGAATGCAGTGACACAATCTTGGCTCACTGTAACCTCTGCCGCCTGGGTTTAAGTGATTCTGCTGCCTCAGCCTCCCGAGTAGCTGGGACTATAGCTGTGCGCCACCACACCCAGCTCATTTTTATATTTTTAGTAGATGCGGGGTTTTGCCGTGTTGGTCAGGCTGGTCTCAAACTCCTGACCTCAAGTGATCTGCCTGCCTCGGCCTCCCAAAGTGCTGGGATTACAGACATGAGCCACTGCGCCCGGCCTAGATGTGTTTTTAAAACAACATTGTGTAGTAAATTGTTCTTAGGCTGGTTCACGGCTAACGTGCTGAAGGTCCCAGGCAGTGAAGCAGGTGAGTCCTGAAGGACCGTGCCCCTCCCACACCCACCCTAGCAGCTGTTCCATGTTGTAGATGGGTCCCTGCGTCCCTGCATTGTCACCGTCCTGTCTAAATGAGAGGTGGGGAGAAGGAGGGGTGAAGACCAGTGAGCTCAGTCACCTCGAGGAGTGGGGCCGGTGCAGAGAAAGATGTGAACTGTTTCCCTAGTCCTCTTCCTTCTGGGGTGGGGAGGGGGAAATAGCCCTGCCCTGACATGTGATCCAGCACGGACTGTGGTCAGTTACAAATACGAGGGGGCCGGGCCCCTGCCCCGAAGGATCTCCCAGATTTGTGGGGAAGACACAAACTCAGCACAGCATGGAAAGGGGCCTGGGGACACAGTGCTATGCCGAGCTTAGAATTTGCTTCATGAAGGGGCAGCCGGTAGTGTCTGTGCAGGTCCAGGGAGGCCCCCAGGGGAGGTGAGATTTGAGCTGAGGCTTGAAAGAGAGGTGGACCGAGAGGAGACGACTTTCCAGGGCAGGAAGTGGCCTGCACACAGGCCCCGAGGCGGGAAGGACCACAGCTCTCCTGTGGACCTCCTCTTAGTACTATCAATTTTAATTACTCAAAAAATTATATAATTAAAGGTTTGCTCATTTAAATAGACCTTCCCTGGATTAAGACTAATTAGGTTTTATTGTCATTATCTTGGAAATTGCCTTGCCATGGACCTGTGAACACCGACTTATTTATGTATATGTGCAGAGAAATCATCTCATGGATTTTCTTTTCAACTGAGATGACCTTGGGCGATTATCAAGGTCAAGTGGTGCCCATTAAAGGTAACAAACAACCCTTCGGGCTGGTGTGGGGGAGCCCTAATTTTCAGCGCTTGCCACTTTCTTTCTTTTTTTTTTTTTTAAATCTTTTTTGAGACAGAGTTTCACTCTTGTCACCCAGGCTGGAGTGCAGTGGCGTGATCTTCACTCACTGCAAAACCTCCACCTCCCAGGTTCAAGCGATTCTCCTGCCTCAGCCTCCCGAGTAGCTGGGATTACAGGCACCCACCACCAAGCCAGGCTAATTGTTTTTGTATTTTTAGTAGAGATGAGGTTTTGCCATGTTGGCCAGTCTGGTCTTGAACTCCTGGCCTAAAGTGATCCGCCCGCCTCGGCCTCCCAAAGTGCTGGGATTACGAGTATGAGCCACCGTGCCCGGCCTCCACTTTCTATGGTGTAAATATTCCTAACATGGCTGATTTCCTCTGGGGGACCCACGTCCCCTCCACTTCTGCCTCCGTGGTCTTTGCTTGTTTATTTTCAAATGTGGCCAAAATCCACCCTGAGGCTGGGCGCAGTGGCTCACGTCTGTAATCCCAGCACTTTGGGAGGCCGAGACAGGCGGATCACCTGAGCTCGAAAGTTTGAGGCAGCCTGACCAACATGGGGAAACCCTGTCTCTACTAAAAATACAAAAATTAGCCGGGCATGGGGGCACACGCCTGTAATCCCAGCTACTTGGGAGGCTGAGGCAGGAGAATCACTGGAACCCAGGAGGTGGAGATTGCAGTGAGCTGAGATCACGCCACTGCACTCCAGCCTTGGGTGACTCCATTAAAAAAAAACACACACAAAAAAACCCACCCTGAGTTTAAAAGAAAAAAGCTAAGAAATGCTTGCTGGGGGCCGGGTGCGGTGGCTCAAGCCTGTAATCCCAGCACTTTGGGAGGCCGAGACCGGCGGATCACGAGGTCA
>NC_045442.1:9171632-9196006 GCF_002776525.5 Piliocolobus tephrosceles | reverse complement strand
AAAAAAAAAAAAAAGAAAGAAAGAAAGAAAAAATGCTTGCTGGGCTGTCTTGGGGTGGCCACGGAGCTCCCGTGCCTGCCACAGATGAGGACGTGGAGGCCCTGGGTGAGTGCTGAATGCAGGTTGTGGGACAGGGCTGTTGGTCTCTATAAGGATGGGGATCCCAGACCCGCCCATTGGAGCTGGGGCTGCGGCTGTGATAAACACAGCCTCACCCTGGCATTGCCCACCTCCACTGGCTGCCAGCTTTGACGGACGGCCCCACTGCCACTGCCCCTCTCCAGGCAGGCCACATTCACAGGTGCACAGGTGCAGAGAGCAGAAGTTTGAGGAAACATGACGCCCTGAACAGGCACTTGCTGAGGCCCAGAGGCTTCATGTGTCAGGCCCAGAGGTGGCCACAGGCACAGCACGCGTCCCTCAGCCTTGCCACCTCCGCTGCCTTCCAAAGTGCCCCGGGTCCAGCTGACTGGAAGCACTGCTTCCTGGAGCAGCCACTTATGCTTGTACTTTTTTCTCTTCTTTTCTTTTAAACTGAGTCTCGCTCTGTTGCCCAGGCTGGAGTGCAGTGGCATGATCTCGGCTCACTGCATTCTCCAGTTTAAGTGATTCTCCTGCTTCAGCTTCCTGAGTAGCTGAGATTACGTGCATCCACCACCATGCCCGGCTAATTTTTGTATTTTTAGTAGAGATGGGATTTCGCCATGTTGACCAGACTAGTCTCGAACTCCTGACCCCAAGTGATCTGCCCGCCCAAAGTGCTGGGATTACAGGCAGGAGCCACAGTGCCCAGCCCTGCTTTTTCATTTTGAAATCAATACAAGTTTTTACAAATGTCTGCAAAAAAATATCCATATTGATAGGTCCTGGCTCCTCAGAATCTGAGGTGACAGCAGCTTGCAGAGGACACTGCTCCCCCAACACTGCCTTCCAAGGGAGACATGCCCCACCCCAAGGCCTCCCTTGTCCCCTCCCTCCTCTGACACTCAGGTCCAGGGGGCCCTGGAGAGGGCCCTGGCCCACCCTCCACACATGGTGCACAGTGCCCTGGGAGCGAGGAAGGAAGGGCAAAGGGTAGGGAAAACCAGACGTCAATTTCTTGACCAGCCGCAGCCGGCGCAGCGCGGTTATTTATAGCCCTGTTGGAGCGCCCTTAAATCAAGGCTTTCCCCAGCAGCGCGGCTGTGAGGGCTCTGAGATGATCTCACGGTGCCCCTCCCTTGAACCATCCCAGAGAAAGCAGGCCTGTCACCTTCAAGGACCAATGCTTCTGCCGGGACTCGAGCAGAACCTGTTCCTGCTGCTGCAAGGTTTACAGGCAGCCTTGGGGACAAGTACAGAAATGTCAGGAGCCTTTTCCTGCATAAAGTATCTCAGAGCTTATAGCACCTCCTTGGCGGTGGCCGTGCCTGCAGTCTGATACATGGGACCTCTGACCTCTGTCTCACTTGAAGTGTGCACCGCAGGTCCTAATTCCTTATCTGTTCCAACCACAAAAGCTTCCACTGCTAGATGGAGCCCTGCTATCATTCAGGCTTCTGAGCTACCTGGAAGGCAAAGGCCTCTCTGTGAAAATGAAAACTTGGCTTTAAAAAGCTGACACGGGGCTGGGCGCGGTGGCTCAAGCCTGTAATCCCAGCACTTTGGGAGGCCGAGACCGGCGGATCACGAGGTCAAGAGATCGAGACCATCCTGGCTAACCCGGTGAAACCCCGTATCTACTAAAAAATACAAAAAACTAGCCGGGCGAGGTGGCGGGCGCCTGTAGTCCCAGCTACTCGGGAGGCTGAGGCAGGAGAATGGCGTGAACCCGGGAGGCGGAGCTTGCAGTGAGCTGAGATCCGGCCACTGTACTCCAGCCTGGGCGATAGAGCGAGACTCCGTCTCAAAAAAAAAAAAAGCTGACACGGGCTCAACCATGGAGTTGTTTAGATGCAGTTCACCATCTCGCAGGCCCACGGCAGGATTCCACCCAGGAGAAGGTCCTGGAGGTGGCCATGTGGCTCAGCAGAATGAGCTGGGAGGAGTGGGACCGTTGACACAAGAGCAGGGGCTAGGCTCAGTGCACAGGTCCCAGTGTGCAGAGCTCACCGGGCCCAGCTTTCATCACCCCTCTGAGATCGGCCTCCTTCACTCCCGTTCTCTGGGACTTCCTTGCTGTGTTAGAGGCTCGAGCAAGACCTTTTCTTGGCCATCCCCGGACAGACCTGCCTTTCCTGCATCTCTGGGGGTGAGGTCGGCTCTTGTTCGGGCCTGCAGGGTCCCTGGTGCCGCGGCCCCTCTGCTTGGAAGGCCCCCTGCGTGCAGCCCTGTTCTCCAGCCCTGCTCAGCTCTGAATGAGTTCATTATTTCTCAGCTCGCCCTGGCTGCCAGGCTGGCAGTTCTTCGGGCTGGCGGGGTTCGGGAGCTGTCAGCCTGCCAAATCCAGCTGTTTGACTTCATGTTTCAAGGCCAAGTCCTTTCAGGAAAGTTCTCTCCATCCCACCACTCCACCACCCCCCGCCCTTAGAAAAATAAATGCGTGACTGACTGGCTTTGCAGGTTTTTCGTCCACCGTTCTTTCCAAAGAACAGTGTGAAGAGCTCATTTGGCTCGTTCATGTGACATCCTCTCCCAATCCCTGTCTCTCTCTCTCCTTCCACAGCCACATGAAATTGAAGTGGGAGAACAAGGTGTGGAGCATTGTTGGGGGCGGGGTGCGGAGCAGGCATTGGCTTTGGTTGAGGTCTGCAAAGGAAAGCACCACCGCTGCCAGGCTGCTCCAGAGTGGCTCCCACCCTCGACCTCAGGGAAGTGCTGGAACCCTCCGCACGAGGGCAACCTTTCTTGGGCTCTGAAGGCGCCTCATCCTCTGAGCCAAGTAGACTTCTCCTGACCCAGAATTCTGAGTTGAGTTCTGATGCAGGCATGGGCAATGGTGAGCAACTCCAGGCTGCCCCAAGAAAGCCACTGTGTGACCCCATTAGGGGACCTGGCTCCCCTGCCAAGCCCCCACCCAGCACCTGTCCTGTGTGTCATGACTAGACTTGTCACTTCTAGCCCAGGAGCTCCGGGTGAAGGGGACTGCGTTGGTCCTGTCTGCCCAGGGCTCTCCCCACCCACACAGTGCACCCGTCCCACGGAGGCACCAACAAGGCTCAGCCGAGCCCCTGCCAGAGGAGACACGGTGGGCTGCAGCCCCAGCGCTGCCACCTGCCTGCCTGCTCTGCCACCAAGGGAAGCCACGTCCCCTTCCTGAGCCTGCTTCTCTGTCCACAAAACAAAGACCAGATAATTAGAGTGCACACTTGGAAGGACAGGGTGGCTTTGTATCCATCTGGCTGTGCCCTGTAACTCAAGGGATGGGACTGTGTCATTGGTAAACACTGCAACAGGCCTCCTTCCCAGGAAACAGGATCTCTGTCCCAGACAGAAGCGGTCTCGCCCATCCTGGGGCCTGAGAGCATCATTCCTTTGTGAAGTTTCCACCAGACTCAAACCTGAGGAATTCCTGTTTCCTCAAGTCTCTGTGTGGGGAGTGCAGCGCGGTCCTCTGAGCAGCGTGGAGTGTGCAGGAAATAAGCCGGGGGGAGGGGGCACAGCGGGTGGGTGTTAACTGCTGCTTCGGGGTCCAGTCTTGTTAATGAAAGCAGGGGCGAGGCAAGGGGGGAGACTCCCTGCACCTGACCAGTGGCGTGTGTGTGGCTCCAGCCGGCATGGCCTGAGCTGCCAGTGAGGGAGAGGGCCTCAGGGAGAAAAGACAAAAGCTGCGGTCCCCCTGAAGGTGGGGCAGAGCTGGGGCAGTCGGGCTCTTCCACAGGTGCAGGCCTGGGGCTGGAGGACAGAGTCCATATCACCCCCCACCCCCACCATCTCCCCCACCATGGACAGTGTAGAGCAGGCTCCTGAGGATGAGGCAGCCTGACTCCTACCCCTGGGCTGTCCCCCTGACTTCTGCTTTCTCTGGAAGTCTGGGGTTCCAGGCCACGCAGGTAGAGAGCATCATGTTTAGGACAAAGTCATTGTGGGCACTGAGGCCCAGAAAAGGGACTTGCCCAAGGCCACATAGCAGGTGGCTGGCGCTGTGCCCGTATCTCTGTTATTCCTTCCTCTGCTTGCTTTGGGTTTATTTTGCTCCCCTTCTACTTCCTTAAGATGGGAGCTTCAATGATCAATTTCAGACCTTTCCTCTCTTCTAACAAGCATTTGGTACTATGCATTTCCCTCTGAATCCTGCTTTAGCTGCATCCCAACTTCTGATACCAGGTAGGAGTAATTATTCTAAGCTCCACAGCTGACTCCAGAGAGCAGCCACATTTGAGAAACGTTCTTATCTTCTCTCTGATCTTGGGTCTCTGACAATGGAACTAGCAACACTTCCTGGTTCTGAAGGCTCCGAGGAGCAAATTTGACTCTGTCTGGTGGTGAAGAACTTTGTTTAGGAACAATTTAAGATGCCAACAGGTTCATCTGCTCTCCTCCCTCCTTCTCCCCACCTTGTAACACACCCTAGACAAGTCAGCGCTCAAGTTTATATGAACAAATAAGCAAGTAAAATTAGTTAGGAAATCAAATCTTGGGCTTGGGGAACAATAAGAGGAAGCAAGCCCTACGGGATGGTAAACTGCAATATAAAGCCCCATTTGCTGGCACAGTGTGGTCTGGCATGTGACTAGGTGAGGGACAGTGCAGGGTGGCCTCCTGCATATGCCAGGCTCCGTGTACCGCATCTCTCACCAGGAAGGCAAAACCTGGCAGATGGCACCTGGGTCTGATGGATCCTCAACCCTCTCAGCACCCCAAAGAGGGAGGTCCCATTACCCTCGCTCACCCAGCCCCAGGCTGGCCCTGTCAGCTCTCGAATTGCAGCATACCCAAGCCCTTAAAGCACATCGGACCTAAGGCTCAGGTTTGAGCTTTCATGGTGAGACCCTAAGGTCACTGGTGGGGAAAATGAGTCACTGGGGCATCCCCCGAACTTGGGAAAAGCCCTGGCCGCAGAATCCTGAGCCTAAATTGCTACCAAGTTCCCGATTTCCCTTCCAGTCCTCAGTTTCCCCTTCTCTCTGGCACCCTCCTGAGGACCACGGAGCCTCAGCCATCACCATGCCCATGGCTGGTGCCCAGGAGGTGGGAGCTGTGGCGCCGCCTCCAGGCCTTCCCGGAGGCCCCAGGGCTGTCTTACTTGGTTTATGGCTTCCCAGTAAACGGTGGGACAGGACCAGGGTCTGAGGAAAAGCAAAGCAGTGTTGACAGAGTGCCCTGGAGGGCGGCTTGTCTCCCTGGCCTGGAGATGAAAACTGAAGAAAACAAGATTCCGTCTAGGAATCGTCCAGGGCGCAGCGGCCCGCCAGGAGCCCGGGAACTTGGATGGGGTCCCTGTGGGCACAGTCGGCCCAGTGTGGGGTGCACCGCCCCGGGCAGGCTGGCGTCCCGGCAGCCAGAATGAATGGACCTCACTGCGCCGCTTTGACAATTTATGAGGTGACGATGTTGCAGCTATGATTGATGAGGTGGCCTCAGTCAGCGTTTCGGGGAACCGGGTGCAAGTTGCTAGGTAAATACAGGGGGAGGCTGCTGCCCTCCCCACTGGTCTGCTCTAGGTCCCTGTGCTATGCCTCAGTCTCCCCATCTGTGTGGAGGAACTGACGAAGATGGCACATGCCCCCTGCCCTGTCCCCTGGATTGCAAGTCCAGACGGGAGAGAGCGTCCTGGGAAGCCAGCCGAGAGTGCCTCTTTCTGTTCGGGTCCTGCAGCCCGTGGGTGGCAGGCAGGTAGCCCTGTCTGCCCGGAGCCAGTTTGCACTCTCAGGAGGGACACAGACTCTTATCCTCTTAGGTACAGCCTCCCTGGCCGCCTTGGGTGAGCATCTGCCCCTCCCAGGCCTCAGTTTCCACACCTGAGATGTGAAGGGTTGCACCCTAAAGGCCCTCCCGCTCTCAGGTTGGGGGAGCACTCTTCTTTCCCTGCAGTTGTTTCCAGCATTAGTCACACTGGGGTCGGTGTCCCAGCCCCCGCATGCTGGCTGCATGACCCAGACTTTACTCCCATATCTTCCTCTTGGGGGTGTGACATGAGGTCTTCCCCAAGTGGCCCCGAGTGAGGCACCACCATGGACCTGCTGGGCAGACCCCCAGGGCACTCTATCCAGAGAGTGGCAGATCCAAACGTGACATCCCCAGTGGCCATGGCTGAGGAGAGGGGCTGGGGCGAGGACCAGCCTTAGGCAGTCTCGGTCATGTGTGTTTGACGCGCGAGATTTCACTGGCTCCAGGGGCTCCCTCAGCTGACTGAAGCTGTCCCTTACTCCATAATTTACTGATATGGTCTGTGGAGCAGGTGGCATTTGCCATGCCTGCCCTGCTTGGGTATTTGGCCCCAGGGCCAGAGCTGGCCTGGATTTTCCCTCCCACAGCTATTGAGCACCAGGCCCTTGCCGCGTCTGGCCGGGCTGCAGAATGCCCTTGACCTTTTGGCATCCTCAGTACCTCTGCAGAATGGCACCATGACCAAACTAGAGACTTTGCTGTTGTTATGCACATTATTAAGACAGCATTGCCGGACATGGTGGCTCACACCTGTAATCCCAGCACTTTGGGAGGCTGAGGCAGGCAGATCACTTGAGGTCAGGAGTTCGACACCAGCCTGGTCAACTTGGGGAAACCCTGTCTCTACTAAAAAATACAGAAGCTAGCAGGGCGTGGTGGCGGGCGCCTGTAATCCCAGCTACTCAGGAGGCTGAGGCAAGAGAATCGCTTGAACCTAGGAGGCAGAGGTTGTAGTGAGCTGAGGTCACGCCACTGCACTCCAGTCTGGGCAACAGAGTGAGACTCCATCTCAAAAAAAAAAAAAAAAGAAAGAAAAGAAAAAAAGACAGCATCACTGTAACCAAAGGAACTTAAAAGAAAAAAGTGCGTGTTTACACAGTTGTTCATTTCCTCCCGTTTCCTGCCAGCCCCCTTCTGTAGCTATGGGCACGCGCGCACATGTAAGTCTTGTCTTCTCTTTCTCGCCCTGCTCATTGTTCATGGCTGCATAATATTTTACAGAGCAGATAAACTCTGCTGGCCTTAACTACTCCCCAGAGTCAAACGTCTCCTTTTCTGCTGTAAATATCTCTGCAATTCCTATAGCTTTTTGCCTTCAATTCAGTAAACTTTTATTTTATTTTATTTTTTAACTTGAGACTGAATCTCACTCTGTCACCCAGGCTGGAGTGCAGTGGCGTGATCTCAGCTCACTGCAACCTCTGCCTCCCACATTCAAGCGATTCTCCTGCCTCAGCCTCCTGAGTAGCTGGGATTACCGGCACCTGCCACCATGCCTGGCTAATGTTTGTATTTTTAGTAGAGATGGGGTTTCACCATGTTGGCCAGGCTGGTCTAGAACTGACCTCAGGTGATCCACCCACATTTGCCTCCCAGTGTGCTGAGATTACAGGTGTGAGCCACCGTGCCAGGCCAAATTCAGTAAATTTTTAAGTTAAAAATAAATGTATTTTTAATTGACAAATAATTGTGTTAGTGAGACTTTATGGAAAACTGTCCACGTGCCAGGCTGTGGGTGGGGTCTCTTTAGAGCTGAGTCTCTGGGAAAGGCTTCCAGGGGTGGGGCTGAAGAGCACGATCTCCTTGTGGAGTTAACAGCAGCATTCGGATCACCCCCAGCAGAAGCGCCGCCAGCTGGCACCTCTGGGGAGGAGATCACAGTGGAGAGCGGGTGTGCGAGCACATACAAGCCCTGCCGCATCACCAGCCAGGAGCCCATCACCAGCCAGTGCTTCCTACGTGGTGCCTAGTTGGTCCTCACACTGACGCGCCTCCGAAGGGAGCCACCTGTTCAGAGTGGGATTTGGATCTGGAGCGTAGTCTGGAGCCTGTGCTGGAAATGCTACAGCCAGGCCCTCTGCACCAGGGTCCCGTGCACCCCAGGGGGTACAGTCACCTCCCTGGGCACATGGGGAGTTCCCGCTGGAGCCCAGTGATGGGTGGGAGCTGATGGCAGCTGACATCCCGAGAGGGTCACGAGTGGGCCGGATGCCGTTTCCTGTTCCCCCCACCCCTGCAGGGCTGGACTCCAGTGATGGTTAGCGTGTGCTGGGCCATCACCGGGGACCCTCACCACAGAGCACGTGAGTGTGCAGAACTGGCATTAAAATACTCCATTCCATCAGTGAGGTGGCTCATGCCTGTAATCCCAGCACTTTGGGAGGCCAAGACAGAAGGATCACTTGAGGCCAGGAGTTTAAGACTAGCTTGGGCAACATAGCAAGACCTCATCTCTACAAAAAAAAAAAAAAAAAAAAAAAAAACCAAAGGGCCGGGGGGCGTGGGGGGGCCGGGGTGGGGTGTACCTGTGGTCCCAGCTACTCAGGAGGCTGAGGTGGGAGGACCACTTGAGCCCAGAAATTTAAGGCTGCAGTGAGCTGTGATCACCACTGCACTCTAGCCTGGGTGACAGAGCAAGACCCTGTCTCTAAAATAAATAAACAAAATGTTTTGTTTACCATGCAATATGGTTTGGCTGTGTCCGCACCCAAATCTTATCTTGAATTGTAGCTCCCAGAATTCCCACATATCATGGGAGGGACCCGGTGGGAGGTGATTGAATCATGGGGGCAGGTCTTGCCCATGCTGTTCTCGTGATAGTGAGTAAGTCTCATGAGATCTGATGGTTTTATAAATGGGAGTTCCCCTGCACAAGCTCTGTTGCCTGCCGCCATGTAAGATGTCCCTTTGCTCTTTTTTTGTTTGTTTTTTTGCTTTAGATGGAGTCTCACTCTGTCAACCAGACCGTAGTGCAGTGGCGTGATCTCTGCTCACTGCAACCTCTGCCTCCCAGGTTCAAGCATTTCTCCTGCCTCAGCCTCCCAAGTAGCTTGGAATACAGGCATGCACCACCACACCCAGCTAATTTTTGTATTTTTTAGTAGAGAGGGGGTTTCACCATGTTGTCCAAGCTGGTCTTGAATGCCTGATCTCAAGTGATCCACCTGCTTCAGCTTCCCAAAGTGCTGGGATTACAGGCGTGAGCCACTGCGCCCAGCCCCTTTGCTTTTCCTTTGTCTTCCACCATGATTGTGAGGCCTCCCCAGCCATGTGGAGTTGTGAGTCCACTAATCCTCTTTCTTTTATGCATTACCCGGTCTCAGGTATGTCTTTTTTAGCAGCGTGAAAACAGACTAGTACACCATGTCATTTAATGAGGCTGGGCCTGCCTCTCTCTGATGGGATGACTCCTCCCCAGGTGACAGCCTCTGGTCCCCTCTGCCATCACACTGGCCTTTGGAGTGACTTCTTCTGCATGGGGGTGCTGGGCAGGGTTGGGGGGTGAGCACTGGAGAGGGAACAGCCCCAGCTCTGTTCTTCCCCACCAGCTGCGACCTGGTTGGGGACACGAGGAGGGCACCCAGCAGGCTGCCAGGGGGAGGAGGAGGGACTGCCGTCTGGCCCCAGAACCTGGCTGTCCCCTGTGGAGCCACACAGCAGGGACCTCAGAGTTTGCATCCATCGGAGATGGCCAGGGGTCTGCTCTTGTGGGAAGCATGGCTTCTGAGCCCCCAGAGAGCCTGTGCTGGAGCCTTGGCTCCCATAGAAGGCCGTTCACATCCCTCACGCCCTGGCCTGTGCTGTTGTCACTCCTAAACAGTTATCTGCTTCTGTGTTAACCTACAGGGATTACTTCTTTGCTTTGGCTGCCAGGGAACTCAAAGCTAAATTTTTTCACTCAAATTCCCAGGCCTCTGGTGTAGATATCTCCCTGCTTTCTTACTGTGGTTTCTGAGCCACCCTGCAAACTTCCTCTGGATCTGTCCCAGTACAAATATAACTATGTGCCCTTCTAGGCTACCTGGGACACTTAAAAAGAAAAAATAAAGATAACTCTTTGAGGCTTAACTTGCATGCAGCAAAGTGCATGAATCTGAAGTGTATGGCTGATGAATCTGTACACATAACTGTCCCTGCACAGCCACCCAGATGAAGGTGAGGAGTACCTCCAACACCAAGCCCCCTCCACCCAGTCAACACCCTTCTCCAGCGGGAGCCAGCCTGTGCCTTCACCCCACTCTTCTGCCTGATGGCAAACTTGAGGTGAACGGGCTCCTACACACGTACACCCACTCATTCATTTCATGCGTGTTGTTCTGTGCAGCCAGACTCCGTTCTGCGGCATCCGTGGGTGATGTTTCATCACGAGGCTGGACCACGATGTATTTGTCATTTCACTGTTGCTGGATACAGGCTGTTTCTGGCTTGGGGTCCTTGTGAACAGAGCTGATCAGAACACGCCTGTCCACGACTCTTGGTGGACATAGCCTCATTTCACCTATGTGAGTCAGGAGCGAGGCTGCTGGGTCCCGCGGCATTTATGTGTTTAGTGTAGGAGATTCTCGCCAAACATTTCCCCACAGTGTCTGATGCACCATATTGCGCTCCTGCCAGCCTCGCGTGAGTTCCCATAACGCCATGTCTTCTGCAGCACACGGTGTGACTGGACCTCTCCACGCTGGCCATTCAAGTAGGCGTGGAGCGGTGTCATTTCCTTCCTGAAGGGCCTGCACGAGTCCCCTTTAGGTGGAACACACGCAGAGTGGGCTGACACGCACAGGAAGTCCCGTGTGAATCCGTGGAGAGCCATGGAGGTAGCACAGCCGCATCTTTAAGTTGGGGCTGCGCTTTTCTTGGAACAAGAGCAACACCCAGGGAGGGACAGCCTGGCCTGTGAGCAGGGGGGGCACCATGAAGTTGGGTGGGCGGGTGGGGAGGCCTGTCTTTAAGGGACCTGCTTCCCAAGCAAACAGGCCAGGACAGAGGCTGCAGGTGTGAGTCCTGCCCTGCCACCATGATGGTGAATGTGAGGTGTCAACTTGATTGGATTGAAGGATGTCTGGTGAAGTAATTGTTTCTGGCTGGTAAAGTGTGTCTGTGAGGGTGTTGCCAGAGGAGACTGACATTTGAGTCGGTGGACCGGGAGAGGGAGACCCACCTCAGTGTGGGTGGGCACCATCTCCTCGGCTGCCCATATGACTGGAACAAAGCAGGTGGAGGAAGGTGGGAAGACTGTTTGCTGGGTCTTCTGGCTTTCATCTGTCTCCCGTCAGGGATGCTTCCTGCTCTTGGACATCAGACTCCAGGTTCTTTGACCTTTGGACTCTGGGACTTGGACCAGTGTTTTAGCTGGAGCTGTCGGGCAGTGTCGGCTTCCCTGCTGTTGAGGATTCTGGACTCAGACTTAGCCGCTACCAGCTTCTCTCTTCCCCAGCGTGCATACGGTCTGTCGTGGGACCCGCCTTGTGACTGTGTGAGCCAGTTCTCCCTAGTAAACTCCCTTTCATATATAGACATGGACCCTATGAGTCTTGTGCCTCTGGCGAGCCCTGCCTAACACATGGCGTAGAGCTCCAGGCAGGCCCCTCACCTGGCCTTCCGCTTCAGTTTCTTTGCCTACTGGGCCGAATATTGGTGTCACCACCCAGGATAGCAAGTCCCCATCAGTGTCACTGCCACCTGTCAGAAAGATCCCCCAGCCCAGCACTCAGGTCTGTGAGTGGCAGTGGAGATGACACAAGGCTCTGAAATAGTGGGGCTGAGTGGCTCCAGCGCCCCTAGGACCAGCAAGGCACCCTGAGCACTGGGGGAGGACGGGTGCCACCTCTCCGCACCCCTGCTTTCTCCTGGGCCACTGGGTTAGACATGGGGCCTCCCTGCCCCCATGTGGTTTGGCCTGAAAAGGAGAGGAGGTGGGGTGACGCTTCTGGGGCGGCCCAGAGGGAGTGCCGTGCCGTGAACCCAGCGTGTGCCCCGCCTGTGCCCCTGGGTGGAGGTGCATGCAGACCTCGGGGGGATCTGGCCGTTGCAGTGCACACTGGGAGGGGTGGAGTCAGGTCTTTTTAATCTAAACACACACCAGGTGCTTAACGTGTTTTTAGCAAAATATTATGAACAGCTGCAAGAGGCTGCTCCGCTCTGAGGCCCTTCGCCCAGGCCTGTCCCTCTGCCAAAGCGAGCCATTGAGGTGAGCCCTGCCGGCCACCTGCTAGCCCAGGCCCTGGCTCCTGGTGGGCCCTGGAGCAGGCTGCAAGCATTTCCAAGCACACGGCGGCGAGGCATCCAAGCCTCCCAGCCCCGGCTCTGAGCCTCTGTTTGGTCAGCAGTAAGATGCGGCTGTGGCACCTACCTCCCCAGCTGCTGTGAAAACCAAGTGAGCAGAAGCATGACAGCCCCTCACCAGGTTCCCAGTGGGAGGACTCAGTGATTGGCACTGCCAGGAGTGATGTTATGAGAGGAGCGTCCCATCAGCCTGGAGGGGTCACGGGCTTCGTCAGCACCCACAGGGGCTTCCACTTCTCTGTCTCAGGGAGTCCAGGGTGGCCCCTTGCCACCGGTCCCCAGGCACAGTCACACAGGTGCCCCTGCAGGGTCTGGGAGTCAGCTGTCCAGGGCCTGCTTGGCCACTGCGGGGCAGGAGTGCGGCGCCGTGAGCCTGGTGGCCTGGCTGGGCGCGGCCTTGAAGTTCTATTGAGAACCCCATGGGGAAAGCCCCCTTGAGGTGTTTGCACATCGGATCTCCCCGCCGTCTCCTGAGGTGGGGCCTGCTCTCCAGACAGCCACGTCAGCATGAGTTCCCATGAGACCAGGGCCAGCACGAGGATCTGCTGCGAACGGTCCATCCACCCATCCGTCTGTCCATCCATCCATCCCTGTCCACCCCGAGGCAGTTCCTGCCATCCACCCATCCATCTGTCTACCCATGCACCTGTCCATCCCCATCCGTCCATCCCCCTGTCCGTCCCTGTCCATTCGTCCACCTTGATGCAGTGCCTGCTGTCCACCCTTCTCTGTCCATCCCCGTCTATCCATCTCTGTCCATCCATCCGTCCACCTGTCGATCCCCATCCGTCCATCCCCCTGTCCGTCCCTGTCCATTCGTCCACCCATCCACCCTGATGCAGCACCTGCCATCTACCATTCTCTGTCCATCCCCATCCATCCATCTATCCATCTCTGTCCATCCATCTGTCCATCCCCATCCATCCATCCCCCGTCCATCCACCCTGATGCAGTGCCTGCCGTCCACCCTTCTCTGTCCATTCCCACCCATCCATCTGTCCATTCATTCATTCGTCATCCATCTGTCCACTCATCCATCCACTCATCCCGCCCACCCACCCATCCGTCCCCATCCATCCATCCATCCTGTCCGTCCCTGTGCGTCCATCATCCTTCCAGACGTCCATTTGTCCATCACCATCCACCTGTCCACCCATCCACCCAGGCGAGCGCCTGCCATGCCCACCACCTGCACCATCTCGGTGCATCTCCACCGTAGCCCCAGGACGGGCTCTCTTCAGCGCCACTTTCGGGATGAGAGAAGGGAGGCTCTGAGTGGCCATTTGCCCAAGGTCACACAGAGCTCAGGGCCAGCCCTTCCCATGGCCAAAACCTAGGTCCCCTCTGCCAGCCCCGCCTCCGGGCTTGCAGGTGGAGCAGCCAGGGGTTCCGCACTCCCTGCCAGGCAGCCGCCAGCCCTCCCCGCTCCCCTCTCAGTTCCTCAGCCTGGCTGTGGGAGGCCCAAGTCCCTCTTGTTGTTGGAATTAGGGAGGCCTGGCTCTCAAAGCTTTCTATAAACAAGGAGAAAAAGTGAAGCCACTTTTGCTGTCGGGACGTGCTGTGTGCATCCTGGGGAATGTGCTGGCCCACTGCTTGGGGCCTGATTTGGAGTGCCCCGGAGCTGTGTCTGCGCCGTTGCCTTGAACCGGGTGTCGTGCTCTGTGTACAGAGCTGTCCACTCGGGGTGCTCTTCCCATGGCACCGTCAGTCCCCATTCTGGAAGGTCCCAGCTCGGTCCCCCAGACCTGCGTCCCAGAGACCTTCCAGGTCTTCATTCATTGATCATGCATGTATTTGGGGGGTAGGATAGGTCCTGGAGACCACGGGGCAGGGATCTCTGAGTTGGGGCTGGCGGAGTGAGGGAGGTGAGAGGGTGTTCCAGGCAGAGGAGGTGGCAGAGAAAGGCACCAAGTGAGGCAAGGGCAGTTGAGGACATGAGTGCTGGGGAGCGGGGATGGGGGCCAGCTGGTGGGTAAGCAGCGGCCAGCTCCAGGGCCCCCTTGTGGGCCACGTCAGGGAGACAGGGTCTGGCCTTGTTGGTAGTGGCGCCCCTCGCGGTGATGGGTCTCCCGTCAGACCTCCGGGATCCCGGGTTGCTGGTTTGGTGTAGCCCTGGCTTCGAGAGCTTTCATTTCCATCACTGGCGTCTGCGGCTCTTCCTAGGCCCCTGCCCTGGGGCACTGGTGCCTGCCTCGCCAGAGGCACAGAGGGCTGCAGGCGGCCGGGGCAGGGTGGGCGGCTTGCCTCTTAGGGCTCAGCTTCACTGGCCAGAAACAGGGCTGGCCCGATCTGGGTGCTGGCCTGGGTGGAGTGGCCAGCATGCCCACACCCCTCAGTCTGGATGTGGGGAGAGGGTGTTCCTTCCAGGGCAGTTGGTCTCCAGAAGGAAATTCTCTGTAGCTGGGTGCTGCAACCTAGGTGCCCGGGGTCTCACGCGGTGGGGCCTCCCCTGAGGAGGTGAAGTGCGTGTGGCCCCTCGTGCTGGAGCTGGACTCTAGGGAGGACCAGGAGGGTGAGCTCAGGCCAGGGCGCCAAGGCCCTGAGCCCCAGGGGCCTGCGTGTCTGCCCATCACTCCTCCACTCATTGGGAGGGACTGCCCCCCAGCCCAGATTTCTAGGAGGGCCGGGGCTCGCAGGAAGCCAGTGCCGGGCAATCACCCACAGTTGCCAGTGGTCAGGAGGAAGGAGGCTGCCTGCTTGTCCACTCAGGCAGTTGGCCGACTGCTCCTGTGCTCACTGGGATCCAAGGCCGTGATGCCACTAACAGAATGTCCCTGATCTCAGGGATCTCAGTGTGGAGGGGGCAGCACACAGGTAACCAAACAATTGTAGCAGATTGATGGGTGCTGTGATGGGGTCCACACAGTTGCCGTGGAGTGCAGAGTGGGCACCTAACTGAGGAGGCGAGGGTTGGAGGGAGGAAGGCTTCAGGGAAGACTTCCTGGAGGAGGTGACTTGTTCTTGGGGAATGAGGCCCAGGGAGCTAAAGCTTTAGGGCAGGGCAGCAGATTCAGAGACACCCACAGGGGCAGGGGGAAGTGCACTAGAGTGACGGCTGCCTGGTGTGGGAACAGGGAGACAGAGAATGGCAGGAGTATGGCAGGCTGGGCCCACCTTGCCCCTTTCAAGGGAGCAGCTGCCATGTCACACCCTGCAGCACACTGCTGCCCATGGTTTGTCACAGCCCACATTGTGGGATCGTTCAGATTTTCTCAAGAAGGCAGATTTCCAGCTCCTAGTTTTGAAAAGTTCTGTGTGCGCTTGAGTGGGGGCCTTATGTACGTGAATGGGGCGAGGGCCTGAGACAGGCGGGTGAGCACTTGCCGCACACTCCAGCCAGGGTCCGGAGTTCAAGGGACTGCATTTGCCACATGAGGGAGTCTCTGGAGACCACCAACCAGCTGGTGGGCGGCCAGGCATCACCACCAGTCCCTCTCAGTGCGTCCCACCTCTGTTCTCAGCCCCTGCGGTGCCCGAAGTCAGTGGGGCAGCAAGAACCACACAGGAAATAGCTGGCGCCATGGTGTCGGTTCTGGTTGACAAGGTGCCACCTGGCTAAACCCAGCTGTAAATAAGCCCCATTTCCTCCCTGTGGACAGAGACTGGTGGGTGCCAAGGTTCACGGCAAAAGCCCTTCCCCACCAGCCCCACTGCTCTCTGCCTGGCTGGCACATGCCCTTGCCTCAGGCCTGGCCCCCCAGGTCCTGTTGACCACCAGGCTGCAGATCCCAAGGAACACAGGCATCTGGGTGGCCCCACGCAGAGCACCGACCAAGGGGAGGCGGTGGGCTACCAGGCCCTGCGTGCACTCCCAGCATGCACCGTTCCTCTTCTCCAGCTCCTGTTGGCCTCCACGTATGCTGTGCCCCACCCCCCGCTGCACTGCCTCTTCTTAGTGCCCCAGCTCCATCCGAGGGAGCTGGGTGGGAGGGAAGACCCCTGCTTACAGGCGTCTGGGTCTAGCCAGAGTCAACCAGCCCACCAGAGACGCCCAGATGCAGGCTATGCCCCGTGTGCCCAGTGAGGATTCGCTGACGTGAGCCCAGATTTCGATTGTTGTGGGAGGGAGATGAAGCGGGTTCAAACCCCAGCTCTGCTGCTTCTGGCTGTGACTCTGGGCATGGCCCTTCCTCTCTGGGGTCTCTCTCCTCATCTCAGAGAAGCGGATCGTGGTGCGCACCCCATGGTGCGCCATGCAGAGCACATGGAGATGCCACCCGCAGCTGGCTCACTGCAGAGGCGTGGGCCGACTGTGGTATCGCTGATGTCCTGGAGGCCACACATCTGCTAGCTAGAGGGGCCTCACCTGCATCCTGGGGCCTGCCCACTGGCCGGTGGAGAGCTCTGGGTTGTGGGCAGCAGGCAGGCCTATTTCCAGAGAGTCTGTGGCTCCTGGCGATGTGTGAGACCTGGGGCAAGCCCCTTCCTGTGCTTCGGTGTACCCACTAGGGCTCAGAGTCCCAGGGGACTGGCTCAGTGAGTGCTTCCGTCTGCGAGGAGGGACTTTGTCCTTACTAGCTAGAGGACAGGTCAGCCGGGGCAGGCTCTGGGCCCTGGGCACCACCCACTGGAAGGAAAGGGGGTTCAGTTAGCCCAGCCCTGCCCCCCAATGGAATAAAATCGGGGTTCAGTTAGCCCAGCCCTGCCCCACCTCAGCTCTTCACACATCCAGATGGGGGCCAGACCACCAGCAGACTGCAGGGATCCAAGGTCGTGCCCCTTTCCTATCTCTGCGTTGCACCCACCCACACATGTGCGCACAGGGGAGGCGTCTCTCTTGGTTGGGGGCACAGGACCCCACCTCACTCTTAGCTCTGAGACCCCGTTGTCAGGCCTCCTGGACAGGGCGTGACGGGGCAGGGTGGGGTGTGGCCAGCTGCAGTCCCTGGGACGGGTACTGGGCCTGGGGCCAGGCCGGGGCAGGACAGAGTTGGGGAATCCAGGCTCCTCACCATTGCCCTGGCTGTCTTTGTCCACAGTGCCGCCTGGGGGCCGCAGCCTCGCTGGATACCTGCAGTGCCCTCGTGCCCAGCCCTGTGGGTGTCTGGCTCACCCCAGGTGGAAGGAACGCGGACGCTGGTGGTTTGGGCCGGGCAGGCCCAACCAGGGTGCACAGCTTTCTCATTCACACACGGATTCCATGTGTAGGGGCTAGGGGGAGGGGTCGCCTCCTCCCTCTCCACCCCTCCTCGTTACAGAAGAGCAGATGGCCAAACGGATGGGGGACCGGCACCCGACCAGGCCGCTGCTCCTGCTGTCAGCTGGGCCAGTGGGAAAGGGAGGTCCCAGCCAGGGGAAATGTGTCCCCATCCCTGCTCCTGGCCAGAGAGGTGAGGGACCCAGAGAGGCCCAGGACGAGGACTCCTTCAGGCCTGAGTTTTTCTTTGGATTTTATTTTCTGCCAAGTGGCTTTAACGCAGCCCAAGAAGCTCCTGTATGTGTGAGCGGGTTGGGCGAGGGGAGGGCAGGTCTCCAGGCTGGGAGCCTCCCTGCGGCCCTCGCCTCAGCGCTGGTATGTGGCCCTGGACCCTCCGGTCCCTCCAGGCCACCCTTCCTGCCAGGACCCAGCTAACTTCAATGGCAGGAGGTGCCCTGGGCTGGAGGGTCCCCAGGCTGGGCTCCGGGGCTCCAGGTTGACTCACAGCAGTCCCCAGGCCTGTGGGCAGAGCTGGCCTAGGGGGACACAGGCCTGAGGGCTGAGCAGTCCCTGAGTGAGAACAGGCAGCTGAGGCTGGAGCCTGTGTCCACCAGGCACCTGCTAAGGCCCGGGCCTGGGGCTGGAGTGCTGGGCTCAGGTGCCACGTGAGCTCTTTGCAGGCAGGGAGCAGGTCAAGAGTCCTTTGTGTGCCTCTTGACCCCCAGGCCCTGGGAGAAGAGGGGCTTGGGAGGCCTTGGCTGGATGCACAGGCTCCGTGGGAAGGAGCGCCGCCTCGGGTTTCTTTGTAAGCAGCAGGACATGGCACCTTCCCAGAGGTACATGGGTCTGGGCATGTCATCGCCCGACCCACTTCCAGAACCCAGGGCACAGAGGGGTCAGAGCCGCCTGCCTGAGATCTGCGGCCATCTCTACCCTGCCACCATCTCTACCCTGCCACCCAACCATCCCGTGAGGAGGCCACCCACCCTCGGGCACCTGCCAGGAGCCCCGCTCAGGCCAGGTCATGGTCTGGATTGGATGTGGGATGTTCTGGGCCTCCTGCCCACCTCACTGGGCCCCAGCAAGCTGCTGTCCTGAGGGTGGCCATGCTGGGCCAGCACATGAACAGCAGGGAACTCCGTGGCACAGGCCTAGTGTCGGTGATGTGCTGGTGTAGACCGTCTGATAATCAGCCTTCAGAGAAGCTGTGGGCGTACGGGCGGAGGAAGGTCTCCCAGCCGCATCCTTCAGGCACTTGCCAGGGCCTGGCTCCGGTGAACACCCTTCTAGAAATAACCCCCCAGGTCCCTGGGGGTCTTGGGCTCCTGGGGTTCCGATGGAAGGATGCCCCTTGCCTGGCCTCACTACTTCCACTTCATGAATCACCCTCTGTCCTTGTCCTGCAAGTCTGTCAGCACAGCCGAACTGGCGTCACCCACTGATGCTAGTGCCCGGATCCCTGACTTCACGGGGCAGTCGCTCCCAGCACCTGGCTCCCAGCCACTGCCTTTCCAAAGCAAATGGGGACGGAGACGCCTGCCCCTCCCCAGGGGCAGCTGTTGCGGCCTCCAGGCGTGAGAGCCTCTGCCCTACCCTGCCCCTGCAGGGTGAGGAGAAGGTGGAGGCGGGTGGGCCACCCACTGGGAGCCCTGGGCGGTGCAGGTCCCTCAAGAGCCCCTCCGGGAGAGGCCGCACCTGTCTCCCCTTGGTCAGCGTTCCCCAGGAGGCGGTGCTGGCCTGCGTGTGCCCTGGAGGAGGCGGCAGTGAGACTGCCCTCACCGGGCTCTTTTGCTGCGGCCTGGCCACCATTTTCCTTCGATTGGTACAAAGACTGTCCCTGTGAAGCTGGCCGGCGACAGGCACAGAACTGCCTTGTTTTCTGCCTGTCACTCACCCATTCCCTGCATTCGGCTGACAGGGCATGAGCGGGAGGAATCACTGGGATGACAGGCGCTGGCCTGCCCAGCTGGGGGCCTTTGTTCATTCATGGGGTGGGCACTTCCTGGGTGCCTGCTCTGGGTCAGGCCTGTGGGAGGACCACCGAGGGCAGGAAACCCGGCCTCTCCCTCCAGGAAGCGAAGTCAGCACTGGCACCTGCAGGCGAAGTGGCAGAGCAGCCCCCAGCTGTGATGGCATGGAGTGGGCGGGGGGCGCATTCTGCATGCTCTGAAGAGACAGCAACTCGCCCTGTGGAAGGAGCTTAGAGTGGGAGATGGGGACAAGTGAGTGGGGTCTTAAAGCGTGAGCAGGAGTTTGCAGGTGGAGCAGGTTTCAAGAGCATTCCAGGGCATGGCATGGGCAATGGCAGGGAGGGCTGGGATGTCGGAAGAGCAGCAGCCCAGGCACTGAGTGGCTGGTGTGGGGAGGGAGGTCCGCGGGTGGGGCCCAGTCAGGATGGACTCATATGCCATGCTGAGGAACCAGGCTATGATGTGGGCAGTAGGGAGCCACAGCAGTTTACACAGGGGAGGCGGGAAGCAGGTGGGTGAGCATTTGGGGAAGCTACTCTGGCTGCGAGAGAGGAGAGGGGACCAGGCTGGGTGGAGGAGCCAGTGGAGGGGAAGGGGGAAAGGGAAGGGAGTAGGCTTTAGCAGAAGACCTCCTGTCCCCAGGGGGGCCAGGTCACTCTGTGGGGCCCGGTGGAAGCCATGCTGTCTCCAGGCCGGCCTCCTGGTCCTGCGGCCCACACGCCTCCCAGCCGTATGCCTCCGCCCTTCCACCTCCGAAACCGGGGCAGCACGACCCACCCTGCAGGCTGCTGCGCAAGGATGGGGGAGGGACCTGGAGGGCCACCCCACGCCAGGAGCAGGTCCTCAGCCAGAGACACCCAAAGGCAGCCCAAGGGAGACTGCACCCAGGAGAGGAGAGGAGAACCCACGGCCGCCCCGCAGGCGCCTGGGGAAAATCTCTCGCTGCTTTCACCGCCCAGCCAGGCCCCGAGGACCGGGCACTCTGGCTTAGCGAGGAAGCCGCCCTGCAAAGGCCTGGTGTCTCCACGCCATTCTCAGGAGGACAGCAGCAAGGACGATGGATGGGAGCAGTGCTTGGCCTTAACGTTCCTGTTTCCGGAAGCGTCCCTGGCCTGCTCCCTCTCCCATCAATGCCCTCAGACTCCAGGCCGTTTTCTTTCTCGTGCTGACAACTGAGTGTGGAACTGGACTGTGAACCCTGGAGGGCAGAGGGTGGAGGTGGGAGGGTGCGGAGGCCAGCGCCGGGGTGAGCGGCAGGGTCCTCGGGTGCAGGGGAAACGCCAGCTTCGTGTTCAGTCTCGCCTCGTTTCATCTGTTTCATCTGAGTGGCCCCCAGAGCCAGGCCCTATGCCACCTTACAGATGAGGAAACCGAGGCTCAGGCAGGTGAAGAGACCGGCCCTGGGTCATGCAGTTTGTTGGGGACAGAGCAGGGTGCTCAGCTGTCTGGGGGCCTGGGCTGGGCCTGGGACAGGGGGAGGAGCAGTGCTGTGACCCCCACAGGGAGCCCTCAGCCAGGCCCGTAGGCCAGGGAAGGGCAGAGGGGCTTATGCAGGCCCATGTGGCCAGGACACAGAACCATGGGGGCAGCCCCAGCCCCTCCCTGTCTGTTGCAGGCCCTTGCCCCACACTTGGTGCTCTGTCTCTCTCTGTTCTGTGTCCCGTGCCTGTCCCCTCCCTCCGTGTGTGGCCGTGTCCCTCTGTCTGTCTCTTCCTCCTCCTCCGGCTCTGTCCCAGCAGGGCCATTCAGGGCAGGATGGTCTGTGGCCCCTTCTGCTTCACCCTCTCCACTCTGTCCCCACTGCCAAGGACGCACCTTTGCTGGGTTTCTTGGTTCAGCTTTTGTACCGTGACATCTCTGAGGTCCACTGGTCACAGAGCACTGGCCAGCATGGGGCAGGGACCCCTCCTGCCCAGGCCATTGGACAAAGCAGAGCTGCTTCAGGGGCTTGGGGCCACCAGGCCAGGAACAGGTCCCCTCCTGCGTACCCCAGCTCCCCGGGAGACGCAGCCCACAGCAGCGTCAGGTAATTAAGACATAAAAGTCCACGATTTCCGCTGCGTGTGGGCAAACACCAGCCGGGTGCTAATGCAATCCTTTCTTTTAGTGGATTCTTGAATTTAAATGATATGTAATTAAACATAATTAGCCATGGACGCCATTCGGCTAGGTACATGTGCGGAGTGGGGTCGGCCGGATTCTCGTTACAAAGCGTCATCTTCTATGGGGAGAACTCTTGTTCCCTCTGGGGGCTGGTTTCTTTTGCCTGGACAGTAAGCGTGGCCCCAGGGCACCTGGGGTAGGTGTCCAAGGAGGGAGGTCCTGGGGGCCATTCCCCCGGGGGCTTGGATGGTGACTCATGGGCGGTGTTTGCTGGAAGAATTTTTGTCCCGCTTTGGGCAGCAAGGAGCCCACACCTCTCACTGTTGTGGGGAGAAAAGCTGGGAATCAGATGGGAGAAAAGCTGGGAATCAGATGGGAACGGGCTGCAGTACCAGAGAGGACGTCAGACCCGGGCCGTGGCCTCAGCCCCCGACTCTTTGTAAGTGTGGGCTGGGTGCACACATGGTGGTGGCGAGCAGTGCTTTGGAGCTCATGTCCTCAGACCCTAGTGGGAGCTGAGAGCGGCCCAGCAGCGCTGATCCGGGGCCATGCACACAGGCCAGGCAGAGGTGAGACCAGGGAGTAGCAGCGCCGCAGGTGCAGAGGGCAAGAGGGGGCAGTGCTGCAGCACAGGAGCGAGTCTGCTGGCCCTTCCTGCAGGCACCCTCCCTAGCGCCAGGTCTGCTGGGACTCCAGGCTGTTGGGATGCCCCCTAGGGTCCTGCTTGGAGCCTTCCTGACCCTCCCCGTCCAGTGTCTGTGCTGGGCTTCCTCTCCACTCACCCTGTCCTCCCTGTACCCCACGTAGCCTACACATCAGTGTATGTCCGTCCGCCTGCCTATCTGCCCCCTCACCAGCCTGTGTGCCCAGGGGAAGCTCAAGGCCGGTCACGCTCCACCTCCCTGACCAGCCCAGCCCTAGCCCATCATGCATTTCCTGGACAGGACTGCTGAGTTTTCAGTTTTAGCCACAACAGCACCCACACCCGCACCAACCAACCTGTCCGTGCCACAAGTATCGGTTCCTGCCCTCCTCACGGGAGCCTGTGGCACATGCTAGTATGACCTCGGTCTAGAGGCAGGGACGCCAAGGCACAGGGGCTTAAGGAAGTTGCCTGAGGCCATGTGGCTGGTAGGGGGTGGAGCCAGGTTTATCCTCATGGCACAGATGAGGAAACTGAGGCAGAGAGGTGTTTTGCCAGGGGGCTAATTTACTGATGCAGCCAGCCGTTCTGGTTCTGTCTCTGTCTCACTCAGAGGGCCCCTCCCGCCCACCTGCCCACCCAGCTTGCTGTGCCCTTGGCCAGGGCCAGCAATCTGAGGTAGAGCTGCTGAGAGAAGCCTCTTCCCCTCATGACGTCTGTCCTCCAAGAGGGATCTGAGTAAGCAGGGGCGCATCAGCAGCCTCGAGGGGACCTTGGACCCCTGCCCACCCTTCATTCTGTACCAGGACAGGGTGTGTCTGCACAGCCTGGGGCCAGGCGTGGCTGGCAGCCTCAGGAAGACTGGGCCAGCCCTGCCGAGCCCAGAGCAGCCGCATCTCCTGCAGCAGCGGGGCACTTGAGTGGAAGCACTCGCTTCGCAAGAGCGAGAACTTGCTCCCAGAAGGGCCTGTCCAGAGACCTGGGGGATGGTGGACAGACCAGCCCAGGGGTCCAGGCCTTTCCTTTAGGGGCCGAATTGTTACCACTTCAGGCTCTGCCAGCTTCCATTTGGTCCCTGTTGCATATTATTCTCTTCTTTTTATACCCCTTTAAAAATATAAAAACAGGCCGCAGGTAGGATTTGGCCTTCTGGCCTGTACAATAGCATCTGTGAGCTTCACATGTGGCTTTTCTTTCTTTCTGAGACAGGGTCTCATCTGTCATCCAGGCTGGAGTGCAGCGGTGTGATCACGGCTCACCACAGCCTCCAGCTCCCAGGCTCAGGCGATCCTCCCACCTCAGCCTCCCAAGTAGCTGGGACTGCAGGTGCCCACCACTATGCCTGGCTGATTTTTGTATTTTCTTTCTTTTTGTAGAGATGGGGTTTCACCATGTTGCCCAGGCTGGTCTCCACCTCCTGGGCTCAAGCAATCCTCCTGCCTTAGCCTCCCAAAGTGCTAGGATGACAGGTGTGAGCTACCACGCCTGGCCCATATGTGGCTTTTTAAATTTTTGAGGTATAACACTAGTAATGTGCTCTAAAAGTGAAGAATAGGATGTTAGCCCCACCCAGGTAAGATCTAGAACATTCCCGGCACCCCATTCACCTTTCCATTGGGAAGCCGCCATCCTACCCTCCGTCTCTAGTCTGCCTTTGCCAGCTCTGGAGCTCTCTGTCAGTCCTTCCTGCCGTGTGTTTTCCTCGAGCCTGGCCTCGGCTGCGCTTCAGGTCAGGGACTCACCCCCATTGCCGTGGCGGGAGCTCATCCCAGTTTGAGTCATTGTGGAGTATTCCAGTGTGCGATTCTGCCACTGTCTGTTTTCCCATCCTCCCTCGGCGGGCATTTGTCCAGTGTTTGACTTTTGCTATTGCAACTAAAGCTGTGTGGAACATTCTAGAATGTGCCTTTGGCGACTGTGAGGATGCATTTCTGCTGTGTACATGCTTAGGAGTGGAACTGCAGGGTTGCAAGTGGATATCCACACGCAGTTTTCCAACGTGACCCATACCATAGGCCTCGTGGTGGTGCCGAGTCCATATTCCAGCACTGAGGCAGGATCGCGCGGTGCCGAGTCCCTATTTCAGCACTGACAGGATCATGCACGCTTCGATGCCCCCTCCTAGATGGTGGACACCCGGTGTGCGTCACAGAATGGCCCACACAAGACAAGAGGCCTCTAAAGCCCCGACACTGACATGGGTTGTTCTTGCTGGGGTTGCTAATGGAGCGGGTGCAGGTGAGGGTACAGGTGAGGGCGCTGACGGAGTGGGCGCCAGTGATGGAGCGGGTGCGGGTGAGGGCGCTGACGGGGCGGGCGTGGGCGCGGGTGATGGAGCGGGTGCAGGTGAGGGCGCTGACGGGGCGGGTGAGGGCGCTGATGGGGCGGGCGCGGGTGAGGGCGCTGACGGGGCGGGCGCGGGTGAGGGCGC
>NC_045442.1:9160040-9171622 GCF_002776525.5 Piliocolobus tephrosceles | reverse complement strand
GGCGGGCGCGGGTGTGGGTGATGGAGCGGGCGCGGGTGAGGGCGCTGCACACTCCTCCCCTTGCCTGGTCCCCCAGGCTCATACTTTGGTGTGTGCTCATTCAGGAGCAGCAGAGTGGCCACACTTGGGAGGGCCAGCCAAGTGATCCCCACTGATACTGGCATCTGTAGGTGCCCCTGCTTGGAGCGGGTGCTGTCAACCACCCTTTGCTGGAAGGGGCAGGAATGTCCAGCAGTGGTGGAAGCTCTCGAAAGAACACGGGCTGGGAGTAGAACTCAGATCCCAGCTCTGCTCTCCCTGCTGTATGACCTTCAGCAAGTCTCTGAACCTTTCTGAGCTGTTTCCTCACCTGTTCAAAATGGGAGTGACCATTTCTTCCTTGGAGGATGGAAGGGGGAGGGATGGGAGGCTCCTGAGTGCTGTGCTTGGAGACTGTGCAGGAGGGGAAGCAGCTGTAGCCGCATACAAGCGGGTGGGCGAGAAAGTGGGGGCACTGGAGGGGCTTGGGGGACAGGGTTCTGCCCTTGGGACCTGGACAAGAGCCAAAAGGTACACCCTCCCAGTCACAGGGGAGCCCACACTGCCATCCCCTCCCAGAGACTGCCCCTGTGGCCCCCGTCCAGGTCTACAGCCTCAGCAGTCCCTGAGGGCCAGGAGGTAGCCTCCAGGCCACTGGGCTGAGAACCCTTAAAAGAAAAAGCGCCCCAGCCATGACAGTCATTTTAGGGTAAAGAAAGCCCTTTGCAGAAACCAAAGCCTTTGGAAGGGACAACACGGCTTTTAGATGTGAGAACCAACTTCAAGCACTTCCTCTTAGACCAGGGTGGCAGCTTCCAAAGTGGGGGCGCTGCTGCCGGGAGGCTGCGGTTTCCCTGCTTCTCAGGGAGCTTAGGCCAGGCCGTGGGGTGACCCAAGCAACACGTCCCTTGGCAGTGGTAGGTTTGCAGATGGGCTGCTCCCCACTTCCTGCCAAGCTCCAGCAGCGCCTCTGTGGGTGCAAGGCTGTGGGGAGGGGCCTTCTGGCTCACAGCCCTCCAGGCTGCCCACAGCCCTAGGATGAGCTGCCACTTCCTCAGATGACTGTCAAGACTCTGGGATGTGGGCCGGGCGCGGTGGCTCACGCCTGTAATCCCAGCACTTTGGGAGGCTGAGGCGGGCGGATCACTTGAGGTCAGGAGTTGGAGACCAGCCTGGCCAACATGGCGAAACCCCATCTCTACTAAAAAAATACAAAAGTTAGCCGGGCGTGGTGGCAGGTGCCTGTAGTCCCAGCTACTCACGAGCTGAGGCAGGAGAATCGCTTGAACCCAGGAGGCGGTGGTTGCAGTGAGCCAAGATCTCACCATTGCACTCCAGCCTGGGCAACAGAGTGACACTTGGTCTCAAAAAAAAAAGCCTCTGGGATGTCTCCACGAACCCACCTGACCCCCTTCCTGCGCCTGGGGCTCTCCTCTCCCACCCATGTGTCTGCCCATAGCCCCTGCCCGCCTTCAGGACTCAGCCCACGGCCCCTTCCAGAAAGTCTCCTGGCAGGGAGGGCCCGGAGGCCTCTGCACTGTCTCATGGCCTCAATCCTGTGTCCTCAGCATCCCGTGAGACCTCGGGAGATGCCTGGGGAATGGCTGAAGGCTTTGGGAGGTTCCTGCCCCCAGAATCCCAGCCAGAGGGCAGCTTATCCAGGAGCCTGGTGCCTTCTCTGTCGGGTGGGCGTGGTCTCAGAGGGCACCAACCAGAAGGCATGGGCTGTCACTGACAGGGGCCCCCAGCGTTAGGGCAGGCAGGAGCTCCGGGTCTCTACCCCCAGCTGTCCCCACAGTGCACATGTACTAGGCTCCTCCCGTGGGCCACTAGGCCAGGCCAGGCGTGTGGGGTGAGCCCCTGGGGAGCCCGGAGCAGGGTACATTCATGTCCCCACCATCCAAGGTGAGATGCCTGTGCTGGAGGCCCAGAGGGAGCGGGGCTGGCTGTCACTGCACCACAAGGCTGAGCAGCCTCCCAGTGGGAGACACGTCTGGGGAGGTGTCCAGGTTGAGGGCACAGTCAGGAGGGGCCGTGTGTGCCTGAGTAGGGCACGGGGAGGAGGGGGATGGCCAGTGGCCACGGGCCAGGCTGCCTGGCAGGACCTGGAGGTTTCCTCAAGCTAAGGCCAGGCCCGTGCTAGGTGCTGGGAGGGTGGGTGTGGCTGCGGAGGGGCCAACGTGGGGGCACCTGCCAACCTCCGGCCATCGTCTCCAGGCCCAGTGACGAGCACCATCCGGAAGTGAAGGCTGATGGGTACGTGGACAACCTCGCAGAGGCGGTGGACCTGCTGCTGCAGCACACGGACAAGTGACAGCCTCCTGGGAGAGCCCTGCTTCCTCCACCCCTGCCTCTCCTCCACCCACCCCAGTGCCCAGACCAGCCAAGGCCCTGACAGCCCTGCCTTCTGCCCTCTGCCTTGCTGCATGGGCAGGCATTTGTTCCCTACCTGGGTGGCCTGCTCCCCTGCCTGGGCCCTGACTTCAGCTCACTGTAGTGAAGTCCAGGAGGGTGGGACAGACCTGTCAGGCCTCTGGGAATCTCCCAAACCCCAGAACTCACTCACCCACCATGCGCACCTGGTCCTTTAAATGCGGGAAACTCCACCTAACCGGATTCAGAGGCACTGGCCCCGCTGCCTCCTCTTCAGACTCTTAGCAGTTCAGTGAAGAGCCTGGAAGAAACCCAGGGGCCTCCTATGCACAGATCTTGCAGCCCAGAACCAAGTCCGCCTCCTGCGACTGCCTAGGCACACTGCCCACCACCCCACCCCCGAAACAATGCCAGCCCGCTGCTTTTTCTATCCTCCCAGTCACCTTTGCAAAGACCAGGGGCAGCTCCTGAGGGAACTGTGAAGGCTCCCATGCCACACAGCAAGAACTGCAGCCTCTGCGCCCAAGGCACACAGGGTACTTTCTGGAGCCATTGCTGGACAGACTTAAAGGTGTCATGCCCGGTGTGTGCAGGAGGAAACTAACAGTTCAATAAATTCCGCCTTGACCAGCAGCCTTTGACTGGGGCTTTGACTGCTAGGAAGAACCGTACGGGGGCGGCCACCAGCAGGGTCTGAGCCATTGTCCCTGGTCCTGCCTTATGCTTGAGCCATTGAATATCAGAGGTACAAGGGACAAGGGCCCTGAAACACCTCACCTGCTCCAACCCCTTCACTTAGCAGATGGGGAAACTGAGGCCCAGAGGGGCCAGTGAGCTGCTGTTGGCCCCATCTGGAACAAGGCAGTCCAGGGCAGACTTTGGCACTGCCTTCCCTAACGGGGCAGCCTGTGGCCTGGTAGGAGTGAGCGTTGCTTTCCCGACCAAAGGCATGACGGCCTTCCCACAGGGACCCTGGGAGCAAATCACCCATAACTCCAGTTTCAAGTTTCAGAATCAGTCAGCTCAACAGATGACAGATTGCTCCATTGCTCCCCAGATCAGTTCAGAAGCTACTGATAACCCTTGGGAGACTGCTTCTTTATTTTATTTATTTATTTAAGATGGAGTTTTGCTCTCGTTGCCCAGGCTGGAGTGCAGTGATCTCAGCTCACCGCAACCTCCACCTCCCAAGTTCAAGCGATTCTCCTGCCTCAGCCTCCTGAGTAGCTGGGACTACAGGCGCCCACCACCACGCCTGGCTAACTTTTTGTATTTTTAGTAGCGACAGGGTTTCACCGTGTCGGTCAGGCTGATCTCGAACTCCCGACCTCAGGCTATCCGCCCACCTCGGCCTCCCAAAGTGCTGGGATTACAGGCGTGAACCACCGCACCGGGCCTGGAGACCGCTTCTTATGAGAGAAGCCGTGGATCCCCAGAACAGGATTTCCATCATATGAAGATGGACGATGAAAAAGTGTGGAACCCACGCCGGGGAGGGGCAAGTGCAGCCCCCGCAAGGCCGGCCACCATTAAATCAGGATTAGGGAAAACGGTGACAGTCTTTTCAGCAAGGTGAGAGGCCACCAGCCGGGCCAGTGTCACTAGATTTGAGGGAGGCCATTTGGCCCCTTCGTTGGAAAACACGCAGATGGCTGGCTCCTTGACGGAGTCCCCTGATGGCAGCTCCTTAGGAGACGACACAGGACGTAACCCATGTGGGGGCAGAATGGAGCTGCTACCCAGCCAGGGACCTCATCTAGGGATTGGGGACGGCAAGGGGCTGGTAAGGGCCAGAGGCTCTTCCAGGGCCACTCTATGCCCTACCCTCAGGTGGGAAAGAAGGGTGGGGGCACTGCGCTTGGTAGAAGCCCCCGGCTGGCCTCTGGCCTGCCAGTCATCCATCAGATATGGAGGCAGGGGTGAGGTGTGCTGGGGAAGTCAATGCGTCCAGTCTCACACCAGTGAGTCCCTGGGCCTTGGGTAAGGCAGGGCTGCAGGGATGGCAGTGAGGACGAGGGCCTCACCTCCCAGCAGCAGCCCTGCTTCACCTGTTTCTTGAGTTCAGTGTTCATAGACTTAAAAAAAAAAAAATCTTGCTAAAAGGAAAAACAAACCAAAAGAGAAGTGGGGGCTGCAGAGCCTCATTCCCAAAGGGCTGCTCTGGCCCTAACAAGTGTTCTAGGCCAGACTTCCATGGGCAGATCATGTGGGCAAGTGCTGGGCTATGGAAATCAAGCAAACCTCTCCACGCCTGTCCTCCAGGCCACAAACACCGCCATCTCCTGAGTCCGGGTAAGCAGAGGGCCACGCACGGAGACGGTGGCCCACGCTGGGCTGGGCTCCGTGCTCCTGGGGCCCCGCAACTCACGCAGCAGAAGTCTGCACTGTGCTGCCTGCAGTGGGGGCAGAAGCCTGGAGCTGGTGAACCTGTCTGTGCCACCTCAGCCACCCTGGTGGGCGGGTGGCGGGACCATCCCAGGCCCCTCAGGGCTCCAGGCCAGGCCAGGCCCCTTTCCGCACACTGCCGTACGGCCTCACCTCCCAGCGCTGTCGAAGGCTGAGCTGATGTGCTCAGGAGGGCAGACTCCTCCATGGCTTCTAACTCAAGTGACACAAGGAGTGTCTCCCCACTGCTGTCCTGGGGCTCCTGGCCAGAGCCAGGAGAGCCAGCCCTAGAAGGGCTCCCCATGACGCAGCTGTGACCACGGGCAGGCCTTCTCCCATCCCCCAGCCTCTCCACAGCTCTGTGATGTCTGCTGGCCCCATTTTATCAATTCAGACCCCGAAGCTTGGAGGGGACAGAAGGGTCCAATCTATGTCCCTCTCAGCCCAGAGCTAATGCTCCTGTGAGCAGGAGGGACCTGCCGGTTCACCACACCCCACAGAAACCACACAGCTGACACTAGGCACTTGGGTATTGAACCAGGAAGCTTTATTTACACAGTAAAAGTAACAAGCAAATTCCTGAGAGACTAGAGCGGCTGGAGTGCAAGCCACGGCCTGTGCGGGGAGGCCAGGCTGCAGGGCAGGCAGACCCTGGGCCCCGGGTCTACGCTTTCTGGTCGCCACACTTCCTGAAGCTCTGCAACACCCACAACGTCCAGCTCAGGGAAACTCCTGCAACCCCAGAAACAGCCTATGTGCTATCTGTCACCCAAGCCCCCAGGACAGCTTCCCCACGCACTGAAAACACAAATCATTTGCCAAAAAGACTACGCTAGGTCAGACTATCCTATCTAGGCTACAAGATTTCCACTTCGGTCTGCCATTAAAAAACAAAACAAAACAAAACCTTTTTCTTTTCTCTTTAAAGAGGCATGACAGAGGGGTTTGACCAACAGCGTGGACATGGCAAGGTGCGGCATCATTGCCAGTGTGGGCCCAGGGTGCCTGATCCCGGTGCGCGGCCAGCCTGCTGCATCCCTGCCGGCTGACGTCTGGAATGACCGTCATTCAAGTGATCAGCCCCCGATAGCCACAGACGGCACGTCAGTGGAAACGGGGGTGCAGCAGGCATGACACCAAGGCCGAGCCCGCAGCAGGGGGCCCAGGGGTTCCGCAGCTAGGGGAGCTTGCTCAGACAGGCAGCACACCCAGTGCATGGCCACTCACGCCCCTGCACCAGGAGGCCCATTTGGAAGTTGGGGTTTGTTTTCTTTTTAATGTGTACTTCCCCTTTATTTAAATTTTCTTTCAGTGTACAAATTCACAAAACTGGCTACAAAAATTTGGTTGAAAAGTAAGGCTTTCTGAGAATGAAAATCTGTACGTCTGGTCAGAACAAGCTCCCCGTGGGCCTAGATGCACGTCTGTCTGTGCAACTCTGGCCTCCACCGTGAGTAAGGCAAGAGGGTGTGGCAACGAAAATGGCGAGGCTGCGGTCCCGGCCCCCAGGCCCCACAGGTGGACGGACGGCAGCCCCTGGCAGTTTGGTGGCTTTGAAATGAGTGGGGTGCACGTGGCGCTAAGCCCCTCCTCCCACTCGGCTTTCCTGCCCACGAGCAGGCAGATGGCCTGGCACGGCTTGCTCCTGGCTCTGCCCTTCCTCGGTCTCCCCTCAGAGGCAGGGTTCGCGGGCAAGGCTGTGACAAAAGCGAGGCTCCTGCCGCTGCCCCCAGCTGCGGCCCTCATGTTGGTGGGGGTGAGCTGTCTGCCTGCTGCCCGTGGAGACACCAACGTGGGGGGCACCTCCTGGGCAAGCCTCCCTCCCAGAGGACTGAGATCAGAAGTCCTGGGGCCAGCAGGGTGGAGTGCAGGAACAGGCCGCTCCGGGCTGTGTGGCGGCTTGGATGATGGGGTGGCACCTTATAGACAGGGTCTACTCTCTCCAGTCAAGAGACAAACACGAAACCAGCTGGAGGCCATTTCTTTCTCTAAGCAGAAGGGACAGCCACCATTTTCTCCCCTGACTGCTGCGTGGTGGGCTTGGGCTAGGAGCGGCGGTGGGCACAGGACAGGCAGGTGGGGTCTGAGGAGGCTGGGCCATTTCTGCCTAAGTGCCCTGGGGCTGGGCTTGCTAGTCAATGGGACCAGCTTGCAGGGAGGTGGGGAGGTGGCTGTGACTCGGCCAGCTCCACAGCTTGTCCCTCCCTGCCACCAGGCCTGAGTGGGGAGGTGGCAGGCAGGGTTTGAGGGCAGGTCACCCACACCCCAGTCCCACGACACACGCCTGTCACCATGTGCCTCCCACCTCTACCCTAAGCAAAGGCAGCTGGGGGCTGCTGCACGCCTCAGCCTCGGCTGGCACTGCCCGCCTCCCTCACTGCCTCTGCCTTCCACAGGAAGGCCTGCTTTAGAGGCTGTGTGCCCTCGGTGGCCACACCGGGTGTGTGGTGCCAGGACCTCCCGTGCCCGGTGATACTCTGGGGGTGAGGCATGGCCATATGCTCTCCACATTCACCCAGCAACTGCCCCGGTCTCCTCCACATTTGCTCTAAGGAGACATGGTGTCCATGAGCCCCCGGCAGGGACAGGCCACGTTGTCTCTGCTCAGAGCCACCAGCTCTTGGGTTTGGCTGTCCAGGATCACAAGTAGATGTGCCTCTGGCAGGAGCTACAGCGACCAGAGGCGAGCTGGTTCCCCCGCTCTGGGACCTGCCCAGTGCCCGGCATACCCCCATGTGCCACCCACCCTGAGATGGCAACAGCATCTCTCAGGGCCGTGGAGCTGGGGGCTTTCTGCCAGCTTCTTATAGCTGATTTGTAAGAAGTGCCACCCACATATTGGGAACTTGAACCACCACCCTTTTGATGTAGTAAAAAAAAAGAAGGTTTAAACAAGGTTTCCCAAAAAGCAGCTTTCTTGAGGAGAAAGGTGAGAAGCATCTGGACTCGACCTGCAGAAGCGAGGCGTTCACTCGTCCACGGAAGACGAGCAAAAGCAAAATGACTACAAAAGTGCTTTTAACGCATGTCAGCTAACGCAAGGGAGCACACCAGTTATTTCTAGCCTTATGGGAAAATGAGCCACTTACTCCTAAGCCAGCCCAATTGCTATTGTCTGCAGAAGACGCCAAATTCGCTAAAAGCCAGATTCTCATAGAGCAGAGCCCGTGTGGTGGTGTCTGCAAGGTGGCGGGAGAGCAGCTACAAACCCGGAGAGGACAGCAAACCCTCAGGAGCTAGGCTCCTTGGATGCCCCAGAGTGAGGAGCCAGGGCGGGGCAGGGGCGGGGAGTATCAGTCCAGCTTTGTGCCCGTGGCTGGGCCTACAACAGAGATGCAGCCCTCAGGACTGGGCTCCCCCTAAGCTGACAAGGGTGGGGTTTGTCTTGAGGTGGGTGGTGTGCCCTGGTTACAGCCAGCAGTCCTCAAGGACAAATGGGAGGTGCGTGGAATCTTGCAGGGGCCCCTGCAGATTGGTCAGCGGACGCTCTTCACCCCTGAATGGGCACAGGGCCTGCAGCTGTCCACCTGCCCACAGCTCCTGTCTCCCAAGGCCATTTTCAAGAGGCTGCCCTGGTATCGTGCCATCCCTACACTCAGCAGAACCAACCACACTTATCACTCAGTGACCAGTCAACCACAGAGAAGGGCTGCCATCTGCTAACCCTGCCCTAACGGTGGCAGAGCCATGGGGTCAGGCTCTCCATGCTGCAGGAGAGGCAAGAGAGTCCGTTCAGAAAACAGAGCCACCAAATTTCTACCCAACATGGACGGCCCTCACATGCACCCCTCCAAACTGTTCCTTGGGCCCGAGACTCTGGACATGGGCTTACCCTCTGAGGGGCCCGTCCAGCACCGCAGGGATTCTGTCTCTCACATTGGAATTAAGGCCAAATGGTTCTGGTGTTACAGAAGGAAGCATCTCCCGAACCTTCCCAATCCTGAAGCAGGGAGACCTGGGAGAGAAGGCACGGAGTAAAACTGAGTGAAAGAAGCTGCGGGACCGGCTCCCCAAAAGTGAACCTGAGCGAGGCCAAGAAGGGCCCTGACACAGCAGATGGCCCCGGCCCCCACCCCAGGCCCTCCCTGACAGCCCCCACCAGGGGGATACAGAGCGGTGCCCAGCTCTGCCGGGGACAACAGAGACTGCCCAACATCCCACGGGGAAAGAGGCAGAAAAGACGCAAACTCCAAAGCTGTCCTCTGGGCTGCAGTAGTTCTGTGGACCTGGTGGCTGCCACGCTCGGGGAGCCGGTGAGAGGCTGACACACCCACTGTGTGACACGGCCAGGCCAGGCTCTCCCCAAGGCAGCGGGTGGGTTCCCTCTCTGGGACCCGACACCCCACTCAGGAAACTTTCATCAGGCCCACGAGTTGGGCTCCCCTTCCAGGGCCCACCTAGTGCCCAAAGGGAGGGCTGTCGATGCCAGCGCACCCCAGCCCTGCCTGGGCCCACACGTCCCCTCAGTTCTTCTCTATCTGCTCGATGTCCAACTCGCCATCCAGGGAGCAGAGGCTGTTCCCTGGGGCCCCGCGGTTCCGCCAGGCTGCGGCCGGCTCTGCTCTCCTGCCGCAATCCTCATCCAGGGCACAGCCATCTGACTCCTCACAGGACAGGTCCTCCTGGCAGGCGAGGTGGTCGTCGAAGGAAGAGGGAAGAGGCTCAGGGACCGGGGTCCCAGCGGGGGTCCTGCCCCCTGGGCCAGAGGCTGAGAGCAGGGCGGTCCAGGCCCTGGTGTTGCTGACGTGGCGGGCGAAGGGGCTCTGGGGACCGCAGTCCTCTGTCCCTGCGCTCAGGCAGCTGAGGCTGCTGAAGGTCTGACAGTTCTGTGGAGGGGCAGACACACAGGTTACTAAGGGTTACTCCCCTCCCGGAGCCCCAGGACTGCACACCCCACAAAGCGACTGGACCACCAGGCTGTGGCAAGACCAATCAAGTCCCGGGTTCCTCCCATCCAGGCAAGGACAGGGGCCATGAGCAACGCACTCATGAAGATGCATCTCCGGCCAACGAGTGCTCTGTGCTCATAAAGACACGCTCAATTCCATTATTCACCTACTAACTCAGCAAAGCACACAAATTTGATGCAGGCCCAGTTCTGGGGAGCTGCAGTGAAACAGAAATGCTCCTAACACTTTGTCCACAGCCTTTCTGAAGCGCAACCTGGGAAAAATGTATCCAATTCCTTGATCAGGTAATTTCACTACTCGGATTTTTCTGTTAAGAAAACATTCTAAGATGTGTGTAAAACTTCGGCAACATACTGTTAAACAGAAAAGAAGACAGCAACCCAAACGCCCTATAATGGTGGTGAAATCAATGATGTTTTTCAGGCAGGACCTCTATGCAAACATAACTGACGCCTCGTGATGCTCCCCTTGAGAAGAGATCTGACTCGGAGGACACGCCAGGCTGTACCGCCAGGCAGGGTGACACGATGCCCACTCTACCCCACTCTCCACAACCAGAGTGGGAGACAGGCGAGAAGGGGCCGAGCTGAAGTCCTGAGCCTCGTGCGTAATAGAGTCAGGCAGGGAGCTGGGGAAACATGAGTTCTCGGCCTCACCTGGAGACGCCGAGCCTCTAGAAAGGAGTGGTCCCGTGCCCTCCACAGGTGCTGGGGCCTGGGGGGTCTGAGCTGCTGAGAGGCCAAGCTCCAGGTTCTAGTGCTCACCAGCTCCCTGCCTGCCTTGCTGGCCCTTTGAGGCCCCAGAGAAAGAGTAGGCTGCACAAAAGCTTCTCCGCCCACCAAGTGCTCCCTCTGTGTAGGGCCTGGCCTGGGGCAGGAGGCAGCCTGGGGCCTTCTCCAGTGGCAGGTATAGCTTGAACAGGATGGATTTCAAGGGTACGCAAGCCAGTTCTGCTTGGTGTCAGCTGCCAGCGATGGGGGCAGGGCTGACACTATGCACAAGTGTGTGCAGTTCAACACCTGCTCCCAGGACAGAGCAAGATAATCCAGCCTTCTCCTCAGAATGATGCACACTCCACAGTCCAGCCACAGACAGGACGGAGGCTGGGACTGTGAGGGGCACTCCCGGCCCAGTCCTGGGTATCCCTAACAGGACTGCAGCAACGAGGTCACATACCAGAGGGGAGCGAGGGAAGAACTGCGCACAGAGGGCAGGGGGGAATTCCAGTCTTCGGTCTCTTCCCGGCAGACGGGTGGGGACTGGGGAGCAAAGCAGGGCCTTGGAGCACCCGCCGCCTCCCTCGCCGCACGCCTGCCGACGCCAAGACCACAGACCTGTCCCGAGGGCCTGATCCTTTCAAAGGCTGCAGTGTTTGTGTGTCTCTTCGAAATACAGGTGACCACCGGCTGTCACAGCCAACAAGCTGTTGAACCAGCCTCAGCGAACGGGAAATAAAAGGTGCTTTCTCTGGAGGAAGGTATATGTGCCTGCCATGGGCACGCTCATTGTTCCTGAACACTCCATGGAGGAAGTCGTTCTGATGGGTTTGCTTTTTTTGAAATCTTTTGATTAGCTGAGAAAGGTGAAGGCTGAGGTGCTGCGGGGAGCTCTGCACGGCAACTCAGGAGAGGGGCAGGGGCACCCATTAGACTGGAGACACTGACCCAGGCCGCTGAGGGAGCCCCGTCCCTGCAGCTGGCCCCCTACGGAGCCACAGGTCCACGCTCTGGGCCATGGTGGGATTCGACGCAGCCCAGTGGTGTGCACACAGCACACTCCCCCTACCACAACAGAGGGCTGGAGATGGCAACCCCTGCACAACAGCCCCAGGATCCTCGCCTGCCCCCCGTCAGGCCTGGACGATGGACCAGCACCCAGGATGCTCGCCTGCCCCCG
>NC_045442.1:9005975-9160030 GCF_002776525.5 Piliocolobus tephrosceles | reverse complement strand
ACCCAGGATCCTCGCCTGCCCCCGGCCAGGCCTGGGCGATGGACCAGCACCCAGGATCCTCGCCTGCCCCTGGCCAGGCCTGGGCGATGGACCAGCAGCTCCCAAGGCAAACCTGCCACTTGTAAGGTGGAGGCCCCAGTGCTTTCGAGGGGGAGGGTCTCTGAGGCTCCTCCTGCTTCTCAGCCACCCTCTTGACTGGCCTAGACCTGAGCCAGGACAGAAGAACTGAGTAGGGGGCACAAAACAGGGGCAAGAAGGCCGAGCCTGGGTGACCTCAGCCATGTGTCCTGGGCTCTGCTGAGCCAGGCTGCCCCGACAGAGGAGGCCTAGGATGAGACCAGGATTCGTCAGAGCCTGAGGTCCCCGGGGAGCCAGACCCCCTCTCCCCTCTCCCGACCCCGGCTGAGCAGCCTGTTTCTTGGCCTGTATAGAAGCCGTGGTATGTAAGAATAAATAATCATGTCCAGTCAAGGCTACAGCAGCCTGGATGATGTGCTGTGAACAGGTTCTAGGTGGGTGACGGGTACTGAGGCTGACTGCCTTGGGTGTCAGCCACATCTGTTGAGACCAGTGTGCTTGACACCCGAACGCGTGCCCGCGTTTTCTGCGAGCTGTCATGTGAAGGGCCTGGGACGTGGTCTGCTGTGAGTGTTTTCTGTGGCCTCTCACGTGAACAGAGCAGGAGCGCAGCCTGCGCACTCGGACAGAAGCCGCACAGCGCTTGTCTGTGCTCACCTTCTCGGTCCTGCTCGGAGCTTCCCACTGACCTCCTCTGGCATAGGGTGCAAGTGGCAGGGGTGTCTAACGTATGGCCACCATGACTGTGTGGGTCTGGGCACTAATCGTGGTGCTACGGTCTAAATGTGTGCCCCCTGCCCCCCACCCATTCCTATGTTGAAATCTAAGCCTCTGTGCAAAAGTATAAAGAGGTGGGGCCTCTGGGAGGTGATGAGGTCATGTAGGGACCTTCACAGATGAGATGAGGGCTCATAACAGAGGCAGTGCAGGTGCCTCTCTCGCCAGGTAAGGATGTGAGAAAGTGCCAACTATGAAGAGCAGGCCCTCACAAGACCCCAAGCCTGCTGGCACCTGGATCTTGGACTTCCCAGCTTCTAACTAAGAGAAATGCATTTCTGTGGTTTGTGAGTTCCCCAGTCTAAGGCATCTTTGTTACAGCAGCCCAAACAAAGTAAGACATGTTATACGTTAGCCACAGCCAGGCGTGGGTGCTGGGGACCCATCAGCTGGACCCGTCACAGACGTGTGGCTTTTGCCTCACTGTGCCCTGGAAAGGGCTGAGGTTAGACAGGCAACACGGAGGCAGACTCCGTCCGCATGGGCATCACGGTGCCAGGCGACTCTTCCACCTCTGGGTGGCGGCCGGCCTGCCTGCTGAGTCAGGGTGTTCAGGGCTCTCTGGACCCATTGGGCCCTTTCTGCTGTGATGCAGGGGGAGTCTACAAGGAAGGGCTGGTGAACCTCATCACAAGCAAACCCCAGAAAGCCACTCAGCCCCCAATATTCTTCAAATATACCGGCTCCTTGGCCACAAAGCCAGCGAAACCTTGAGAACTCTGTTGACTCAAAACAGCCATTTCAGCCACAGTGAGAGAAAGCCAAGAACCACCCACTGCTTGCCCCAGCTGGTGGCGAGCCCCGCCTGTCAGGACGGACTGTGGCTGCCACAATGGTGCGGTGTCAGGACGGACTGTGACTGCCACAATGGTGCGGTGTGCGTTCTGCCCATGGCGAGCCCCGCCTGTCAGGACGGACTGTGACTGCCACAATGGTGCGGTGTCAGGACGGACTGTGACTGCCACAACGGTGTGGTGTGTGTTCTGCCCATCGCGAGCCCCGCCTGTCAGGACGGACTGTGGCTGCCACAATGGTGCGGTGTCAGGACGGAATGTGACTGCCACAACGGTGCCGTGTGCGTTCTGCCCATCGCGAGCCCCGCCTGTCAGGACGGACTGTGGCTGCCACAATGGTGCGGTGTGTGTTCTGCCCAGAGCCCCATCCCTCGTGAACAACCCCCACGCAGACACCCAAGGTGTCTGTGCCCTGTGCCCTCCGTGCCCCGGGGGCAAGGTCCCACCCAGCATCTCCTAGCAGCTCCAGCTACCCCATGGAAGAACACTGCATAGGCAAGTTGGAAGCCTGGAGGCCTGCGTGCCCTCAAAAATGTCTGCAAAAAGCTGCAAAATGGCTAAGTTCAAAGTGCCGTATGAACACATTATTCCAAGGTGAAACTGCTGCTCCAGGACCAACTGTCCCCCAGCCCGCCGACTTCTGCTCTCTTGACATCCAGCCCCAGCCCTAGGCTGGGCCACCTACTCTGGCACAGACTGGCCCAGGTAAAAAAGCTCAGGGGAAACTGTCCACATGGCCTCAGGCTAGTGGCCAGGGACATGGATCAAGACCTACTCCTAGAGTCTGCAAAAGGCAGACCACAGCAGCCTGCCAGAGAGGCAGCTTTGGGATGGAGGCCCTGCCTTTTCCATCAGACCCCCTAGACCTCAGCTCTAGCCACGACAGAGGCCCTGGCCATTCCTTGGCCATTCCCACCGGCCCCGGCCGAGGTTTCCTGCTCAGCCCGCCCCAGCCGGCCTCCCCGGGGCTTCCCAGCTAGGAGCAATGACCCTTCTCCTGCAGGGCTCTTCTGTGCAGATATTTATTCCTATACTTTCTCCTGAGTGGGAGGTCCCTGGCTGGGCACGGGGACACAGACGAAGGTGGCCTGGTCCTTGCCTTCTAGGTCCAAGCTGAAATCCAGTTCCGCCTCAGCAAACTCACTGACTCAACATATCAGCTCTGTACTGCTGCCAGGCAGACCGCCACTCACTCTGCCCAGCCTCAGCCCAACAAGTTCATTCCCTCTGCCAGGTGCTGCTGTTCCTGGGCCAGGAGGGTGAACATGTAGTAGAGACTCCAGAAACATCTCCCGAGCTGAACCAAACCACATGTTTTATCAGTAGTGACCGAGAACCCACTCTGGGTTGCGAAGGGCAAGGTCTGGGGAGTGGAGGGGGAAACAGCCCCAGGATTGCTCTAGGGACTGCTGCCTGGGGCCTGGGAGTCCCTAGAACTCATGAACTACACCCCACATGCAGGAGTGGGCATCCGGTGACAAAGACAAAGCTGGCTGGTCAGGTGATGTGTCTGGGAGCAGACAGTGACCACTCCCCTTTGTCCTGGTTGCCTCCTCCAAGGGAGGCTGGGGCATTCTCACCCCTGGGCCCTGGCTCTCCCCAGAACCTGGAGGGTTCCAGAGAGGAGAGTGGGGAACTAGATTCTGCAGTTGGAGGCACTGAGTTCCTCCACTGACCAAGTGGCCTCACTTCCCGTTTCCTCTCCTGGGAAGCAGAACTGCTGTCTCTGGCCAGGCAAGGGCCACTGCAAGGATCCTAAGAGGAAAGCCAGGCTGCTGGTGTCCCGCCTGGAGTCCCAAACCCACGGCAGTGCCCACTCTCCACTGCTGTGAGTGTTGCCTCTGACAGTTCATGGCTGCCCCTTCCGGAACTATTCTGGGCTGGGAGACCTAGGATAGGAAGGAGGTTACCCTTTCCCTTTAGGGTCACCTCCAGCCAATGACCGACAGGTGCAGGGACAGGAGCTGCCCCTCGCCTTGGGCAGGATCAAGTCCCACGTGCTCGTCACACTTCGCAGCTCCTGAAGCACCAGGCTGAGAAGCGACTTCAGCTGAGCCCACCTCTTTGCTGGGCCTCTGTTGGTCCAGGGGCTTCCCTCGCCTCCCGGAAGGTTCCTGCTGGGAGCATCCCTCTCGGTGTCACTGGCACAAGAATCCCCGGCTCAGGCCCTGCTTCTAGGGACCCAATCTAAAGCCACAGGTAAAAGCACCCTGGGTGTTAATGTAGTTAGAGGTTATGCACCTGCTTCTTAGTACTACTGTTCTTTCTGGAACAGGAATGTCAAGCCATGGTCAGAGACTGGCCACAGGGCCCTGTGGGGAGTCCAGTTCCTGGCCCCAGTCCGCCTGACACGTGCTGGGGAGCGGCGGTTGCTGGGGGCACCTCTCCTGGGTTAGTCGGTGTCTTAAGTGTAGTGCCCACATGAGGCTTCCTTTGGGCCCCTGCCTGCGCCAAGCCCGTCTCCCAGAGGCGCTCGAGTGCCTCTCTTTCGGGCGAATGATGATCACTTCCCTCCTGTGCCACTGCTCCTCACGGCGGGCCCAGCTGTGTTTCCTCCTTCCCTTGCTCTCTCCCTCTTTTTAGTCCAGTTTTATGGCGCTCTGTATTAGAGGTCTTCATGGAGCTACCTCAAGTCCCTCTAAGAAAGGGCCATCAACAAGCCCAACTCACAAGTCAGGAGCAGAGCCTGGCCTGGCAGCTGCCCTGCTAAAAGCTGCAAGGGCCCCAGGCTCCGGCTGAGCGGACGCATTTCCTCCCCAAACAGATGCTTGCATGAGAACAGAATTCTCCAAGTATCAAGAAAACACCAGGCTATGAGAACGGATGGCCAACAGCCTGGAAATTTTCTAAGTCCCATTTGTGCTGGAAGCTGGCACAGAAACAACCGAGACGGCAAGGCATGTGGTTTCCTAGGCTTTTTAAAAAACTATTTCAGAAAAGAAAAAAAGGCACAAGCATATTTTTGGCCCATCTTTAAGCCATCTTTGGTAAATGTGGATTTTGCACGAAGGCTGTACTCTTTCTCACAGGAAGCTGCTGCCCTGCCCCTGGGGCCAGCGGGGTCAGGTGGTGGCAGCTGCTTTTCCTCAGAGGTTGCAGGTGCTAGAGATGCCTCGAAGGTCGTGGGCATGGCCAGCCTTTCCCTAGGGGCTGACTGCCCATGCTCTACAGGGCCCTTCCCCCTGGGCATCTGGTCTTCTGCTGCTTCACAGCCACCTCCTGTGGAGGCCAGGCCAGCTGCTCGCCCAGGACCATGTTGGTGCCCAGTCTTAAAAAGGGATAGCATCAGCCAGGTGGGGTGGGTCACACCTGTAATCCCACAACTTTGGGAGGCCAAGGCAGGTGGACTGCTTGAACCCAGGAGTTCGAGATCAGCCTGGGTAACATGGCAAAACCCCATCTCTACCAAAAAAAAAAATAAAAATTAGCCTGACATAGTGGTGCATGCCTGTGGTCCCCGCTACTCAGGAGGCTGAGGTGGGAAGATCACTTAAGCCCAGGTGGCAGAGGTCACAGTGAGACGAGATCGCACCACTGCACTCTAGCCTGGGCGACACAGCAAGACCCTGTCTCTCCACAAAAAACAAAAGCGGGGGACAGCATCATGCCCAGCCCATTTCTGTGAAATGCTTACCACCTCTGGACCCCAAAAGAGGCAGCCCTCCTGAGTCCGGACTGCCCTCAGGAATCAGGGCAACACTGGCAGCAAAACCCAGACGGGGAAGCCAGGTTGCCAGGGCCTGAAAACAGGGAAATCAAGTTGCCAGGAGCGGGAAGGTCCTTCAGGGTCCTTGGAGCTCCACTGATTCGGCAATGGATTCTCAAGGCTCTTCCCAGACCACAGGTTCTAGAAGCAAATGGCCCAGTGGGGGTGGTAAATATCTAAGGGGTGGAAGGCTGGCCCTGGTCAGTTACTAGGGAAGTGCCCGCCTTCCTGTGACAGTTTCCTCAGCTCATTTCTGCAGAGGCCAACAAATGTGTACTGAGCGCCTGCCACATGCCAGACAGATTGTGGTCACCCCGTTGCAGAAGCCAGTACATCAGGGGACAGACTTTGGAGGCACTGTCTCAGGTTGGTCAGGTTCACAGGGCAGGCACCATTTTTCCTTTTCTGTGGACAAGGTATCTTGCCCCACATCTGACATCCCCTCCAGGTCTGGGAGGCCCAGGTGGTGCCAGAGCCAGGTGTGCTGTGTGGCGGCCAGTCCAGGCCACCCTGAGTCACTTCGGGAAGGGTGGCACCAGCTTGGGGCTCTCTCCATGGTCTCCACACCCCCAGCCATCCCTGGGCCTTGCTGTCCCTGCTCTGGTGGCTCTCTTGGGGCCCCCATGCTGGGCATCCTGGGGGCACCCCTCCCACTGGATTCTTTACGCAGTGTGGCCTTGCCTCTGGTAACTTGAGGCCTAGGGCCCAGCTGGGGACAAGGACTATAAGGCAAACGACCTATGGCCTCCAGAGGCTGAAGGAATCGGGGAAGGAGGAATTGATCTTCGGGACAGCCCATCCCCAGCCCAGACACCTAAAAACCCGGGCCTCTGCAGACAGACCTAGGGCCAGCAGGCCCAGCCTACTATCTCCCCTGCCAGACCCAAGGAAGGCAAGCACGGGCTCCAGCAGGTTCCCTGTGAACTCCACTCATCCCGTGGGCTGTCAGCAACAGAGCGTTCCTCATAATGGAGCCCTGGAAAGTCACTCCGTTGGTCTAGGGAGTTGTAAAGTTTACCGGAGTGGTGCTCATCGGGCCAAACCCGCCAAGCAGGCCAGAGCCTGGCCACCACTCTCAAATGGCCTTCACCAAGGCCCTTCCTCAGGCTCTGCTGCCTGGGCCCCTCCGCCCTTGCTGTTCCCACTCGTGTTCTGGCTCCTTCTACAGCAAACTTCTTTCAGCCACATAAACCCCCTCTACACCAGCCCTGGGTCAGCACCATCCTGACGGCCCCGCCCTGTCTCCCTCTTCACTGGCAGATACCTTCTCTCCCACCAAAACCCACCTCTGCAGCAGCCAATCCGGAAGCAGGCCCAAGCTCCTGTGTGTACCCCGTTTCCTGCCAAGCGTGCAGGGAACCCTGACCCCACATGCCACGGCCTGGTTCACAGTGGGTGCGTCGTGCAGCCTGGGGGCAGAGGGTAGGTGGGAAGGAAGGGTCCACCCCGGTCGGCCCTCCCGGCTAGGCCTCTGTTTGCACAGCCCTGGGGTCCTGCGGCCTACACCCCAGGGTGCTGTGGGTAAGAACAGGCCTTGGAGGCCCAGAGCCACGCGTGTCCTCTGAATGGTGGCCAATCCAGTGGCTTCTCTGAGGGCACCCCACAGGCCACACGGTGGCGACGTTGTTTCTGCACCAGGCCCCAGATGGCAGATGGCCTGCCTGAACACAGAAGGTGTGGGAGCTGACGCCAAAGGGCCTCCCGGCGCTCTCACAATTGGAAAACAAACATTTTGTTTCTGTGGTGTACATTCCAGCCAGCACACACTCAGGACAGGACTTGTGAAACCACCTCGCTCGCAGCTTGGCGTGAAGAGAATTCTTTGCCTAACAAAAGTCGAGGAACCTTTCCAAAGCACACAGGGTCCTGGCGGGGGCTGAGGCCAGCACACTGCCTGCGCCCACAGCCCTTCAACAGAGCCGACCAGCAGGGTGCACAGCGTCGGGGGTGGCTTCTGAGCAGGACTAGCGATGCAGAAGGTTATGTCCAAGGCTCTCAGAGGGGCTGCTGGGCACTCGTTCGCATTCAGCTGCCTGGGGCCACATCGGGGTGCTGAAGACAGGACTGCAGGGCACGGGGGCCTCTGGGCTCCACCCCAGCAGCTCACAGCTCTGTTCCAGATATCGCCTTCCATGGAGGGCACACTGGAGAAAGGGGATCCTTCTTGGAGAAGTGAGCAAATCACCAACCGGTTTAGCCACTCTTGCAGATGAGCAGACAGAGGCTGAACGAGGAGAAGGGATGTGCTCCGGACTGCTCAGCTGTGTGACATGCAATCGGACCTCATCACTCCTGGGCTGTGCTCAGGAAAGTATGCGGTCCTCTGGCAGGACGGTGGGGTAGTACAGGCTGGACAGGCCTGGGCTGGAATCCCAGCTCGGGTGTGCCCCGAGGGACCTTGGCAAATCATTAAACTTCTGTGCCTCAGTTTCTCATGTGTACAAGGCTAATAAGAGCTCAAAGCCTCAGAAGTGTCTGGAGGGATAAATAGAGACCACCAAGGAGGCCACGGAGAGTGCGATCCCCCCTTCCCACACTCCACCCCACAACTGTGCCTGTGGACACAGCGAAGCCACAGCAAATGGGTCTGGGAGCTCTGCTTATATCCAACTGCTCTTGCTAAAAAAAAAAACCTGCTTTCAAGAGCAAGAAGACACGCCAGCAACACAAAAGATAAAATACCTAGGAATGAACTTACAAGAACTGGCAAAACTGATAGAAAACAAAAAATACTTTAAAGAACAGAAAAGTAAGACTGAACAAACAGGAACAAATCTTGTGTCAGGGATAGTCAGACTCAACCTCAAGTAGGTGTAAAATCTCCCTAAATTAATTCATAAGTCTAGTATGATCCCAATCCAAAATATCAACAGCACTCCTAATCGCCATGGTCTTAGGACAAACTAATTTTCAAGTTTTTAATGAAAAAATAAACAAGTAGATTAGTCAGGAAACTCTGTAAAGAACAGTGGGGAAGCTAACCCTCCTAGACTAGTCCATATCATATAATATGCCAAAACACATTGCTAAGCCTCCAAAACTACAACAGCATATTAGTATGAACGTACATGCATACCTACAGAGGCCAATGAAACAGAATGTTCTGAAACAGACCCAGTTTAGTATATGATAAAGGTAGAATCTCAAAGCAGAGAAGAAAAGATGGCATTCTCAACAGACGGTACTGAAACAGACAGGCAGCTACATTAAAGAAAAGGTTGGCTCCATATTCACACCACATATAAGATACACTCAACATAGACCAAAGAGTGTAATATAACCCATAAAAGTACTAGAAGAAAACAGGAGACTTCCTTTATCATCTTGAGAGAAAAAAAATGCCTTTCCAAAACTCAAAATCCAGAGCCATAAAATAAATAAGTAATAAATTTGGTAAAAAAATTTACATGTCAAAAAACGCCAAAAGCACTGGTAGGACTGTAAGATGGTGCAGTCACTGTGGAGAACAGTTTGGCAGCTTCTCAAAATGTTCAACACAGAGTTACCATCAGACCCAGCAATTCCATGTCTAAGAAATGAAAACATATGTCTATGCAGAAACTTGTACGCAAACATTTACAACAGCGTTATTCGTAATATCCAAAAAGTAGAAACAGCCCAAATGTCTATCAACTGGTGAATGGATACATAAAATGTGGTCTAGCCGTACAACCGAATATTATTTGGCCATAAAAAGAAAGGAGATACTGATACATGCTACGGTGTGGAAGACCCTTGAAAGCAAGATGCTAAGTGATGGAAGCCAGACGCAAAAGGCCACATATTGTGTGGATCCATTGATATGAAATGTCCAGAATAGGGAAACCCATTGATTCGGTTTGGCTGTGTCCCCACCCAAATCTCATCTTGAATTGTAGTTCCCATAATCCCCACGTGCCGTAGGAGGGATGCAGTGGAAGGCAACTCAATCATGGGGGCAGTTACCTTCATGCTATTCTCATGATAGTGAGTGAGTTCTCACGAGATCTGATGGTTTTATAAGAGGCTTTCCCTGCTTTGTTCAGCACTTCTCTCTCCTGCCACCATGTGAAGAAGGATGTGTTTGCTTCCCCTTCTGCCATGATTGTAAGTTTCCTGAGGCATCCCCGGTCATGCGGAACTGTGAGTCAATTAAGCCTCTTTCCTTTAAAATTACCCAGTCTCAAGTATTTCCTTATGGCAACGTGAGAACGCACTAATACACCCATCAAGACAGAATGAAGTTTTGTGGTTGCCAGTGTCTGGGAGTGGGGGTGACTGAAGGGGATGGAGAATGACTGCTAAGGGGTATGGACTTTCTTTTGAGGTGATAAAAATGTTCTAAAATTGATCGTGATGATGGCTGTGGAGCTCTCTGAATATATTCAAGACCACTAAGTTGTACACCTTAAATGGGTGAACTGTGTGGTATATGAATTATATCTCAGTAAAGCTCAAGAATGTCAAAAGCAAAGTCAGAAAACAAAGAATAAATTAGTAATAAGTATTTGTAACTCATATCACAGGCAAAAATTAATCTCCCTAATATACAACTGAGAAGAAAAAGACCAAAGACACAATTATCTTATATTTTTATTTTTGTTTTTGGAGATGGAGTCTCGCTCTGTTGCCCAGGCTGGAGTGCAGTGGCATGATCTCGGCTCACTGAAACCTCCGCCTCTTGGGTTCAAGTGCTTCTCCCGCCTCAGCCTCCCGAGTAGCTGGGACTACAGGTGCCCGCCACCACGCCCGGCTAACTTTTTTGTATTTTTAGCAGAGATGGGGTTTCCCCACATTGGCCAGGCTGGTCTCAAACTCCTGACCTTGTGATCTGCCCGCCTCGGTCTCCCAAAGTGCTGGGATTACACGTGTGAGCCACCACGCCCGACCGACACAATTATTTTAAAAGGGCAAATGAAAAGAACACAGAAAAGGACACAAGAATAGCCTTTACATATACAAAAAGATGTTCAACTGATTAGAAAACTGAACCAAAATGACAGAGAAACTGTTTTTTTACCTATCTGGTTGCGAAAATGTCAAATGTTGGACCAGCCTCTGGGCAGTGGGGAAACAAACCACCCTGCACATGGTGGTCCTCTGAGATGCAGGGAGGAAGGGCTCCTACAATGTTCCCCACAACGTCCTCCAAGAGACCAAAGGCACACGACGTACGACCAAGCAATCCTGATGGGAATTCACCCTGCAGGAGACGGATCTCCCATGTCCAAAGGGACTCATGCACTCAAAATTCACAGCTGAAGAAGCCCAGAAGAGTCAGCAGGGGACCCCGCAAAGTGGGCACGTCCGAGCAGTGGAACACCATGCAGCCAAAAAAAGGGCATGAAAACAGCTCCAGGGTTTACTGTTCAGGAAAACAAGGTACAGCAAGGTATGTATTGCATGCTATTATCTCCTTTGTTATAATAAGAATTGAAATTCCTATTTGCTTATATTTGTAAAAATGAGCACAAGAAACTAGCAGTCTGTCTGAGGGCATGGGGGATGGGAGAGATGGGGCAAGAGTTTACTCCATGTTGTTTTAATTTTCGAACACATGAAGGTAGTATCCAAAAATGAAATGCAATGTCCATCTCTGTGTGTGTTTATTTACCTTAAGAGCAAAGGACACACTAAGTTAGAAAAGGCCAAAATCCTATTCACATGATCCCTTCTATTTCCCAAAGGAGAATCCCCACCCCATTTCCATATTAAAATTTCCTAGTGTTTCTCTACCAAAGTTCTTTTCTTTCCTTTTCTCTTTATTGGTAGCAACAAAGAGTATGCATTTTTTTTTTAACGGCACTTTGCAAAATTTGTGGACAAAAAAACTCTAGCAGCCCCAGGTTCCTGCACTTAATAATCATGAAATTAAATCTGAGTTTCACACAAGGGGCACATGCAAACATTAGGAGGGGCTGACCCCTGAACGGCCAGTGTGCCACCCTGTGCCAGCCACCTGCATGTGGGTGGTTAGCCAGGAGGCTTTTCACATGGCTGGTAGGTGCTTTCACAGAACAACAGGAAGAGGGAGATCCCAGAAAAACACTCACTGTTTTGCTGTTACAGAGGTTCAGGTGGCCCCCTGCCCGCCCACCCTGGGGCAGTTTTGCACCTGCAGCCTCGGTTGCACCTGCCTTGTCCACAGAGGCCCAAGTTGGCCACTCTGGGCAGCTGCTGGGCTGGGCCCCATTCTGCGGAGGTTAGAGGAGGAGGCTACCTGTTGGTCACCAATGGTTACAGGGGGAATGGTCTCTCATGTCTGTGAGCAGCCTCAGTGGCCACAGGAGCATCATGAGCATATTCTGACACACACAACACGGACGCCTGGGCCAGGTGTCTGCAGTTGTGATGCTTGTGAAGCCGGAGTCCCGCTTCCACCGGCTGTATTTTCACACCCGCTGAGCAGATGAGATGCAGAGGTGGAGTTCACAGAGTCAGATACAGCTAGATTTCCTTTTGATTTGCTGGGAGCAAGATTTCTTTCCTCCCAAGAATGAAACAGAAGTCACAAGAAGAAGGCAGGCAAGTGCTGCAGAAACACAATGGATTTATCTGCCCAAACAGGCCTCGGCACAGAAACCTCCAGAAGCAAGCAGTCACCACGACCCTCCAGAGGCTGCCCTTTCTGATAAAATGCTCCCTGCTCCCACTCGAGAGGGCCCCCTTGGAAATGGGATCTAAACGCATCTCTGGGGACCTCTATCTGTCCTCCATTCTGAGAAGGAGCTGGGTCACCCTTTCTGGTGCTGGGCCTCACAGGGTCCGCAGGTGGCAGGAGACAATCAGACGTGCCACGAGGCAGCGTGGGTCCAGGAGGTACCTGGCAGGACCTGGGTGCCTGACTTTGGCTCCAGTCGCCTTGTGCTGGGCATGCCCTGGGGAAGTCTTGCTTGCTCTGGGCCCATCTGCACAATGAGGGTCTTCAGCTTGAGCCCCAGGTGTCCCTGCCCTACCCTGCAAGGCCACTGCACTGAGACTAGCTTCGATGCAACTTGAGACCGGGCACCAAATCCAACTGAGACCTGTACTGCTGACCACAGCGGCCCTAATGGCCACCTAAGGCCAGATCCCATCTCGAGCTCCAGATCCAATGGGCATGTCCCTGCTGATGTCCCACGGTCCTCTCAGCTCAACATGTCTCAAACCTGATCCAGCACCTTCCTCCCCAAGCTCTCAGAATAAAAAGCAAATGCCTCACTCCAAGGCTAAAGGCCTGGTCTCTCCAGTCCCATCTCACTCACACCCTCCCTGCCTACTCAGGCTCCCCTGGACACACACAGTCCCTCCCATGGAGTGCCCTCCATAGGCCAAGATCACCCCCTTCCTAAACCTCTCTCTCCCTGAAAGACTCTTCCTCTGCACAGCCCAGCTGAAACAGCCACCCCAGTCCCATTAAAGCCTCCGTGGAGCCTCTCTGTCCGGGCAGAGGAAACTTCACTCTCCATCCTGGAGCCTCCCACACCCATGAGCTGGTGGGCCCTTCCTGCCTGAGTACCTCTGTGGGCTGCATCCCTGATACCTGGAAAAGCAGGGCCAGGTGGCTGTGAATGAAGCACTGAAATGACGATCCATTTGGGGTGGATCCTGCCTCTCAACACTAGGAGCGGCCGGGTGCGGTGGCTCAAGCCTGTAATCCCAGCACTGTGGGAGGCTGAGGTGGGCGGATCACGAGGTCAGGAGATCGAGACCATCCTGGCTAACACAGTGAAACCCCATCTCTACTAAAAATACAAAAAAATTAGCCAGGCGCGGTGGCTCACGTCTGTAATCCCAGCACTGGGGGGGTCAAGGCGGGCAGATCACGAGGTCAGGAGATCGAGACCATCCTGGCTAACACGGTGAAACCAATCCCGTCTCTACTAAAAATACAAAAAAATTAGCTGGGTGCCTGTAGTCCCTCCCAGCTACTTGGGAGGCCGAGGCAAGAGAATGGCGTGAACCCGGGAGGCGGAGCTTGCAGTGAGCCGAGATCACATCAACGCACTCCAGCCTGGGCGACAGAGTGAGACTCCACTCAAAAACAAAACAAAACAAAACACTAGGACCGGTGTTTCCTTGGGCATGTTACGCAATCTGAGTTTCTCTTTTCCCATCTGTAAAATGGGGAAATAAAACTGCCCTAGAGGGGCCGCCTGGAGTTGAAATGAGATCACAAGCAGCGCCAGGCTCAGAGGGGTTTGAACAGAACCTGATGATGCCAGCTGCATCACGACAGAGGGAGGGGCCCACGTTGCCCATGAGCAGCCCCAGGCAGATGCAGCACAAGGAGAACCTCTGACCACCTCACCCCCACCCACAAGCAGTCCATGGAAGCAAAGATCCCAGGCATGCTGGGGACGGGGGAGGCCATGCTGGCCCTCACTGACTACTGCTCCAGTAGTAGTCCAGGGCCGAGGACAAGTGGCAGACCAGCAAGACTTGGCCAGCACGTCCCAGCACGTCCAGCAGGGCAGCTGGCCATGGACATGCCTGCTGGTGGTAGGTGTGGCAGGACATTCCTGGGCACCTTCTGCCCCTCTGGGCTCAGCTGGCCCCACCTGCAGTGCCAGGAGTGAGTGGTGGGAACAAAAATGTGTGAGGCCCTGGTGTTCCCTGAGCCCCAGAGGACCTGCTGGAAGACTGCATTTGCTAAGACTTTTCTCACCTGGAGGCAAACCAAACACTTGCTTAGCTATTGGGTGGAGATGTGGGGAGACTCACTCCAGACTTACCCACCAGGGACCCTTCCTGGGGTGGCTCAGCCTCTTGCCCATATAAGTCCCATCTCTCTAACCCAATGTGATGCCCTGACAGGGAGCCCCTAGTTCAGGGCTCCTGGACCACAGGGATTCAGGGGTGGGCCATGGGGAGTGGGGTTCTGTATTCTCTACCAGACCTGGCCAGACCCACCCCAGCAGGAAGTCAGGATTCTGTGCCAGGTTCAGGCACTCAGGAAATGTTTCCCTAAAGGGCACTGAAGTGTCAGGAGATCCCCAAGAGGGCTGACGGCAGGGCCCATCCTCCGCAGCGGGCACGCAGCCCAGGGCATGCTGTTTGCCACCAAACAGACACAGAAATAGAGAATCTGCCCTGTCTAGCTGAGTGGCCTTGGGCGGGTCATGGTGGGCATCACGAGGCAGACCCCTCAAGGCGGCTGTGCAGGCTGGATCAGCAGGGATCCGGGGAAGGCCCAGTTCAAGGCCCAGGGTGCCTGGCAGGTGGCGCTCCCACTCAGAAGCCCAACTCAGGCTCCAGAAGTGTTGGCCGGGGTGGGTCTCTGTTCTTTTGACTTCCCCGGGGACACACCTCAACATAACTATGAATTTTCTGATAGGCTTCCCCCCCCCCCTTTCTATATTTTTCCCTTTTGTTCATTACTGTTTAAATGCTTGGCAGAATGTACAAACACAGCACCCGCACCCCAGAGCGCCTAGTTGCAGTCTGAGTGAAAGTGCTGGAGACAGATGCCTGGGGCGGGCATGGGGGGACCTCTCACCTCCATCAGCACATCATCCAGACATGAGGAACAGGCTCTGCCAGCCTCCTGTTTATACCCGGAGAGACAGAGGTTGGTTTGGGCAAACTCCCACCAAGAGGCAGTGGCAGGGCCAGGTTCAAATCCGGATCTGTCTGTCAAAGCCTGCACCCACCCTTAACCACCACGCTTCACCTCACTGCTACCATAAACACCAGAATTCAGGACGGCAGAAAATCACTTTCAACCCCTAGGTACCCCCAGCAATCCTTGCCTGCTGCTTGGGAAAAATTCCCAACTACAAGGCTGACGGCCCTTGGGCAGAGCCGCCCCACCAACTGGAGCAGCAAAGAAGGAAATTCAGGGAGCCCTGACGGCTGCACCTTGCTACAGGTGCGTTCTCGGGTGCACCCCCTGGGCTTGTCTGCGAGTGTGAGGAGCAGCACGGCCTTGGGCCCTCCACGCCTCTCTGGATAGCACCCTCAGCCTGCACAGCTCTGCATGGCAAGTGGGGAGGGATCATGTTCCTGAGCAGCCAAGCCTTGACCCCAGAAAATGGCAGGCAGGGGCTGGGATAACAAGGGGAGTAGGGGGGCGCACCAAGATGGCCCCTGAAGAATGTGCAGGGCTTGGAGCCGCCCTAAATCATTCTTAAATCCACATGTTTCTTCCTGTGCAGAAAACCAACCCAAAGGTGGAGATGCCATAAATCCCATCAGTCCGTCGTCCCCTAGAATCTTGTCTTGTCCTGGGAACAAAGGCAGGGCATTTCTGGAGGTCCATTCTGGTGTCCTAGCAGCTGCAGAGCCCCGAATGATGGCAGAGCTAACGTTTACTAAGAATTTACCCTGAGCTCCATGGGATCGTCCCACTGAACCTTCACCTCAACCTTGGGAGGGGGCGCTACTGTCATCAGAGGTTTGGAATCTTGCTGAGGCCACACAGGGAGTGAGTGGGGAGGATCTGAGCGCCAGCAGTCTGAATCCGGGATCAAGTGCTGACCACCATGCAATACGGCCCCCAGCGCAGGATGAGAGGAGGAAAAAGACAGGCCTCCCTGCGGCAGAGCAGAGTGAGGCAACAGCCCGGCAAAGGCCGCAGAGGGCACGCCCCGCTGACCCCACACTAGGTAGAGCCTTCAGCCAGCTGGGAGAAAAGGACAAAGGCTGTGGGTATTTGACTTTTCTCTGGAGCATACCCTGCCTAGGTGACAAATGATGTGTGGGGGAGAGGCTGAAAGCACCCAGAAGACAAAACCAGTAAGACAAAACAGGCAAGAAACCAGCACAGTGCCCAGAGCAGGCAGCCTCTGGGGGACCCCGACTGGCTCTCATCCAGTTCCTTCCCTTAAAGGTAAATGCTCATACGTCACACACACGCCTCCTCCTCGCTATTCTGGATTCACTTCAAGATGTTGCAATTTCTACAGTGACCAATAATGCTGGGGCCAGTTTAACTCTGAGCCCCCAGTGACCCTTCCAGTGCAGATGTGAAGTGTGAGCTGTGGTGTAGCAGTGAGAAGAGGGGTGCCAACCACACTACCCCAAGACCAGCTTCAGGGCAGGGCCCCAGCCTCTGGCTAAGACCATCACTGAGACTATCACTGGCTCAGCCCAAGTGGGGAGAGGAGCCAACTCTGTCCTGGCACCAACATCTGGTGCTTCAGAGAAAGCACAGAACCCACTGGGAAGGTGCCTCTCCTTCTATCAGCGAGTGGCTACCACAAAAAGGAGCTGCCAGACAGCACGTGTCATCACTGAGGCCCATGTTCACTAGAGAAGGGGAGCCAAGAGCCACGGGGAACTCAGAGAACTCAGAGGTAAGATTCTAAACTCCTCGAGGGAGCCACCACCATGGCCCTAAGGGGAAAAGCCCCCCTCACCAACACACTGGACCCCCGTGCCTGCAAGAGGCCCCTTCCTTGGGAGCCAGAGAGGAGCCCCTTCTTGACCCTCTGTCCCAGGTGTCAACAGGTGCATCTTATTAAGATGGCAAGCACTAAGTCTTACAGGTCCCATGAACTAGACCCTAACTATGTTCCGGGCACTGCAAAAGGAACTTGGCACACCGTGACTCGCTGGTTCCTCCAGAACCCTCAGGAGGCCTGTGCCAGTGATACTATTTTATAGTTGAGGAAACAGAGGCCTAGAGAGGCTGAGGAGTCTGCTAAGGTCACCCAGCTGGACAGCCGGAAGCCTAAAGCAGGTATCCATCTGAACCAACGGCGTGCATGCATATGCATGTGCACACATGCCCACCCTGAGAACCTGAGAGTTCCTCGAGGAAGAACAAGCCATCAGAGCCCTAACTGGAAGTCACCACAACCGCAGTCAGTGGCTGTGCCGGGCAGGCTCAGGCCACAGGGCGGCCACTTCTGTCTCCCACCCTTGAGAACAGTAGCCCTCCCTGCTGGGAGGCTTTAAGGGCAATCTGCCGTGCCAGTAGGTCCTGGAGATCTTAACAAAGGCAGGGGCTCCAGGGAAAGAGAGGAGGACAGCCAGAATGGCACGCATGTGAACACATCCACAGTGGCGGGTCTCACTCTCACACCAACGCCTCTCCAGTGGTTGTGACAAGAGCAGGCCAGCTTTAAGGGTGGGACAATGAAGGCAGTGACTTTGCCAAAACAGAAGGGCAGCCTGGCATAGCCCAGACGGCCCAGATGTCACCTTCTCAAGCCTGACGATTCCCATCTGCAGAACCTGCCTGGTGGCCCAACAGGCAGACGGGTGCTCAGGCTGGCTTGCAGGCATCCCACTCAGCCACAGCAGCCAAACTGGTTAACATCCTTTGGCAGCAATGTCCCTGAGTGAACATGGAACCTGAAATCCCTGTGAGTATCCCCAAGACACATGGGCACATGCAGCTGCCGATCACAGAAGCTTTAAGACAGTGACTCCAGGCAGAAAGGGTGGCCTTCTCTTCTTACGCAGTTGGAATCTGTTCTCATTGTAAAATTCAAAGGAACCAAGAAATGTCCCCGTGACTGTCCCCGCAGGGTGGAGGTCGGTCTAGGAGAAACCTCTTGAAGTCGCAGCACACGGCTCTCTGGCGGTCCGGCGAGACTGTCTTTTTCCTTTCCGTACTATGTGCGCTCCCCTCCTTCCTTCATCTCCACCACTGCGTCCTCTAAGCGAGACCCCACAGTGTTTTCATGAAAACAAGAAAAACGGACATTCCTGATGGTATCGTGGGACCTGTCGAGGCAGAATCGCTCACATATGCCTTTTTTCTCACTGTTAGCTTGAGATGATCTTAAAGAAAGAAAAGAAAGAGCACAAAAAGGACACACAAAACACAAACAAAAAAGTCCCTTCCTCGATGGCCGACAGGAAATAAAGCCAGCTCTCTGCCTCTAGAGAGAAACATCAATTGTTGGAACACTCAGGTTAAGGGAGAATCACAGAATCAAGGATCCCACTCACCCAGCTGAAAGCAAGAAAGCAACTTCCAATGGATTGAGGGAAAAAAATTAATTGCAGCTTTAGAAAAACCTCTTCTGCGAGGCTGGGCTGTGGGGCCATTGAAGCCCAGGCGGCTCGGCAGGGCCCTCAGCAGTTCTCCCTATTCACGACGCGCAGGTGGCTGATAAATTTCCCAGGGTTTCTCGGCGCGGTGATTGCGCCTGGCTCTTTCAGCGCAGCTGCAGGAATCTATACAGGTCCACTTAAATCAGTCTGAAGCTGTGAAAGGCTCCATCACTCGCCGCCCGGGCCTGGCCGCCCAAACAGAGCCCCGGGGGGGGCCAGCGGGCGGGTGGAGGGCTGGGAGGACAGTGCCAATTAAAAATCTGAGCCTGTGGGCCTTTCTCTTTCTCGTTTTCATTCCTACAGCTACATTGTGTCCACTGGCAGCGGATTCCAAAGGCGAAGAGGCTGCATTCACAGCCCGGAGCTTTAGAGCCGCCATCCCGAACCAGGCTAATTAAAAACGTGATTTCCCCCACAGGGCTGCCCCGGGGAGCAGTGAGGATGGAAGGCTCAGAAGATGAGGCGCAACTGTGCATTCTGGGCAGCTCCTGGAGTGGCTGGCAGGCTAGGAATACAGGGCCCTTTCTGACCACCGCCCCATCCTCAGAGAGACACACAGGGCATCTGGAGGTTGGAGTGGCCCATCTGCACATGGCATCTGTCCCCAGAAAAGCCTGGTCCCTTGGGTCTCTGGAACATTCTAGTGTTTCCTGCTAATGCCAGGGGCCTCCACACCTGCTCGGGAAGAAAGGGCAAAACTGGCAGGGTGGGGGAGGGCCATCTCACATAGCCTTGCTCCAACAAGGATGTGACTCACCTGCTCCCAGGGCACCTGGTGGGCCACAAGCCACCAGGCTATTACTATTGAGCTGCTTATAGTTGGGGGAAGAGAGTACCCAGGCCTGGCCACTTTGCAGCTATCTGTCTACCACCTGGTCACCTGGCCCCTCTGAGACTGCCTCCTCAATTGGAAAATGCCGACAAGGAGAGCTAGCTCACCAAGTCAGCTGGGCTAGCACAGTCATAGAACACAGCCCTTACCCAGTGACAGCTAAGACCGCAACCCATAGCACTACCAGTGGCTACAGCCCCTTCACGTCCTCTGCCAGCAAACCAAGGAGCTTTGGCTCTGCAAAGGCCAATTAAAACCCCCAGAGACACGGGACTGGAGCTGCTCACTGCCCGCCCTCCTACCTTCCTTCCTTTTAGAATTCCAGGACAGCTCCTAGCCTAGAAATGGATGAAGATGTGGGTGGCAATTCTGTTCTTTCAGTGAAATGCACATCACTTCTGGTTGACCTGCCTGGCATTCAGCAACCCTTCTCCAAATTACCAGGGTTTCCCCCTGGCAGAAACAGCTCAGAAATGCATCACTCAAAGGGTTTTGCCACTGAGGGAGGCCTGAGAGGTGACCTTCCTGGGGTGCTCAGAGAAGCTTGGGATGTCAGTTTCCCAGATGGCTGTGGATAGGGGACCTGAGAGAGCAGATGGGTCCTGGGGGTGGCAGCAGGTATGGGCATGGGGGAGGGAGGCAGACCAGGGCCATTTGGGCTGGCTTTTCCAGCCACAGCCTGCTCTGACAGGTAGGCTGGGAGGCAGAAGGGGACAGCACATCAGTCCCTCTGCTGCAGGACTTGGTGCTGCAAGAACATCTGTCCCTAACTGGGTGATGGTGGCCCCTCCACATTCAGAATTCTGAGGGGCCTGCCTCTTGCTCTTCCCTTGAATGCCAGGGGGAGGAGCCATGGGACTGTCACCTGCAGGGCTGAAGCCAGGCCACAAGGCAAGGGCACCCAGCGGGGGCCACCTTGGGGACCGCAACAGAGTCACGACCAGGTTCAGCCTTAAGCAAGGGCCCAGAGTACCTGTGGCCACAAGGAGCTGGCCAGAGCCCTCGGCATAGGATGGGGTAGCCCGGGCAACTCAGGCCCTCTCTGGAGGCCTCAGGCGCAGAGTGGGCCCTGCCATCACCACCATTCTGTGGTAAGACCACCTATCTGCTCTCTCAGCCTCTTCCTCAAGAGAGTAACTGGGAAAATCCCTTCTTCTCTTTAATTTTTAAAAATTGAAACTGGAGAACAATAACAATGGAGAGCAATAATAAAAATAACACTAATTTTGAGTGCCCCCTCGGGCCCTGCTGAGAGATGCAAAATCTTAGCCCCTGAGACAGGCTCTAGGGACCCAGGATGGGCCCACGCCAGCAGCATTCCCCCACCCCACCCCCATTCCACCAACAGCCTTCCCAGCCTCTGCTGAAGGCAGACAGGTGAGGGTGCATTGAGTAGGGATTTTGCCAGGCAGTTGCTAAGGTCACTCCAAGAATCCTGAAATCCTGATTAATGGGCAAGATGGCTCTGTGCTTTGGCAGTGGGTCTCAGGCACCTTTTCTTATGGAAAGCAGCGACGCACACTGTTGGCGGCTGTCTGGCATAACGCCTGCTTGCCTGGCCTCATTCGAGGGGCTCAGGAGACCCCAGCATCACCCGGGAGCTGGCAGAAGTGCGCCAGGAAACCATCATGTGACCAACCTTCCCAGCTCCGGGGGACTTGGACTCAGGGATAGGGAGGATGGAAAACGTGGGGCCAATAAAGGTAAACAGCCTGTCCCAGGGGGCAGCAGGCCTGTGTCTACAGGTAACAGGATGCCCTGCTGCCCAGCTCCACCCCACACTGCATGGCATTTGAGCTGAGTGGGCACCGAGAAGGTGCGTCTCCTTTGCCACTGCCCAATTCAGAAGGATCAGCTTTCCTGTCTGAGGCCAAACAGGTAACAGGGACTCAGGGACTGCAGCCACCAGGGAGGTCAAGGTCTTTCACTCCAGTCAGTGGTTCTCGACCACAGCAATGTTGCTCCCAGCTGATGATCCCGTCATGACTGGGGGAGGGGGAACAATGAGCATCTAGCGGATGGAGTCAGGGATCCTCCCAGGAAGAACAGCTCTCCAAAGACCCACAAGCCCCATGTCCCTCTTCACATCACAGCGTCTCTCCCTCTGATCGCCTGTGCGAGTGCAGCTCGCTTTCTTTAGGATTTGCTATGTGCCTTCAAGAATGTTCCCACATTGGCTTCAATACAGATGGGCTGTATCTGCTCTGGCCCTGCAATGGGCTCAAACATCTTCCCCAATGCCTGACAGGAGAGGGAGGAGAAACATGCCATTCTCCAGCCAAGCGTGTACAGAATCCCAGAACAAACAGAACCATTTTGTTACCATCTCCCCCAGGCCAAGCCCTCCCATTGCTGCACCGGTACCTTCTGTTTCCTCCCTGGTCTTTCTGCTCCCAGCCCAGAGCCTCTGGAACACATGACACGAGGTTCCCAATAGATGCAGGGCTTTACGGCTCCCTCGGTATCCCTGCCCTCCAGCTCAGATGGCCACCCTGTGACACTCTTTCGCCCAGTCTCCTCCTGCTGCTGGGAGACCTGGCCTCCACCCAACCCCCTTTTGTGAACTCTGACTTCCCTTCTTATCTAACTCCTGAGCCTGCAATACTGGGGTGATTCATTCCATTACTTTAAGGGGAGGCTGGAAGCAGCCATGATGGAGGCCAGGGAATCTGAGAAAACTGCTGGCATCTCTTGCCCACTGCAGAAGCACCCAAGGCAAGCAAAGAGGCAAATGTGGGTGTATGGGTGTCGACCTCTCCAGGTTCTAAGTGAGGCCCCATCCATGGAATCTCACACAGCCAGCCTCCTGGCTGGGCCATTCCTGGGCACCAAGCCCTCCCTTGGCAGACCCTGCACTAGGCGATGGGAACTGGGAGCAGAAGGAGAACAGCCTTCACCTCAGAGGAGCCCACACTCAGTGAAGAGGCGGGGCTGGCGAGCCGCACACACTGGGAAGGGGTGCGGAGCGAGGCATCAGGGCCGCATGTGCTGATGGTCAGGCTGTGCTGGGCACTCTGCCAAGCACATGGGAAATACCATCTCATTCAACGTGTATCACTGCCCTGCAGCGCTCAGGTTTCTTACTAGATCCATTTCATAAATGGGGACTCTGAGCCTAAGTGACTTGAATGAACGGCACAGAAAGTCACTGCAAGTCTCCCTGAGAAATCTCCAGGCCTCAGGTGTTTCGCTTGCTCATAAACCCCACGCCCCAAGCTGCGACAATCAGGCTTTTTAGGGTCTCAGGCAGAGTGTTGATCTGTACATTTTGAAGTTTCAAAGGAACTGGAAGCTCCCTGTAGACAGGCAGGCAAGAGAAGAAAGGGAAAGCTGCTCACCGAGACCCCACCACATGCAGGAGCTCTACATTAGCAGGACTGTTGTCAGAACACATGTGGCAGAGATGCATGTCACAATGCACTCGTGTGGCAGCTGAGGCTCAAGGAGGAAGGAATGTGTCCAGTGTCACAGCTAGGAAGCAGCAGACGGCAGGGAAGGCCTGTACCCTTCCCATGTCACTCCATGGGGTTGGGGGGCTATGTGTCCCTTGGGGTCACCCCTCTCCCAGGGCACCTCACTGAAGTGTTGAGGGCAGACCCAAGACGGCTGCTTGAGATGAGCCAAGAAAAATGTCTTTGGCTTCACTAGACACAGTAGGAGCTTTATAGCTCAAGGGACGACCCTGGCCTGTGGTCACTGTTTCCTACAAAGCCCAGAACAGCCCAGCGTACATGAAGCAGGTCAGTAGCCACATGGAGCTATCAGCCAGCAGAGGGCTCAGGGTGGAGCCAGGGATGGGAAAGGAAGTGGGTGTGGGCACGGGGAGAGTCAACAGGAAATGCACTGGGGACGCCATGGGGCTGGCTGAGGCCTCACCACCCCCAGACTTCTGCATTCTTGGTTCTTCCTAGGATGCTGAAAATCTGCTTGGCCCCTCAGGGCACAATGGCACGCCCTGCCTCCTCCAGAAAACCCTCTCTCTGGGAACACTGCAGCAGCCAAGCTTCTGGGAGGAAACCAAGACACATCGAGGCTCCAAGGCTCTGGGAGCATCTGCTGGAAAACCCCACGCTCAAGACCACAGGCCTGGGCACGGCAGAGGGCCAAGCCTTGGGCAGAACCTCCAGGACGGAGAGGGACAGATGGGCAGTGGCTGCCTCCAGCCCACCGTGCCAGTGCCCACGAGCCTGCAGTCTCCATGGAGGGGAAGGTCTGGGACGCTGGGGGAGGATAGGCTGTGGCCTGCTGTGTCCTGGCCTGGCTCTCCACCACCTGCCATAAGGTCATTATACATCTCCCCTCCCTGGGAGCCTCCCCCGTCTGTAAAACGGCAACAATGACCTCCGTCCTTCCTGCCTCACAGGAATGCCAGGAGACAGACCTCAAGGATCATTGCCGTGGGGCTTCACAAGGGAGAACCCACTAGATATGCAACAGCAGAGCCCTCCACCATGTCCTCACAATGGGCCAGGCACGGTGCGTGCACCAATGACAAGCCCCCAAAGGTGCTCTTTTTTGCTTTGCAGATGAGCAAACAGGCTCAGAAAGGTTAAGTAACTTGCCCAAGGTCCTACAGATGAAACAGAACTCAGACCTAGTCCACCTGTCCCGCCTGTTCGGGGCTCCTCTTGCTGCTAAGAGGCCTGGCCAGGATTAGCAATTGTGGGAAGCCGCCCTGAGAGGAGAAAGCACTGTCCCGGCCCTTAAGGAATGTGCAGTGTCACTGGAGAGACTGGTGGTGGAAAGTGCCTGCCACAACAAGCGAGCCACTTATGGGAGACAGGATGGAACCGGTAGGGGATGAGTGACAGCTGTCCTACTGACTTGCAGAAGCAGCTGCAGGCCTGCTGGGCAGACTGCAAAAGGCAGGCAACAGCAGCAGTGGAAGGCCAGGTCTGGTCACTGCCCCATCATCAGCTAACTTTTTAAGTGACTCAGGGCAAAGGACTGTAGCTCTCTAGGCCTGTTTCACCAGGTACATGACAGGTCCCTTCCAGCTCTGGGCTCCAGCTAGAACCTTCTGCACCTACCTCTTCAACCTCTAACTTGGGAGTAAGGAAACGAACCCGGATTATTTCAAAGTTTCCATGTCTTCCAAGAGAAAAATATTGTTGTCTCAGTAGATGGCAGCAAACTAACCCTAGCAGAGGCCTTCCTGCTGTTGTTGGACCAGCTTGGCACCCTCTGACCACCCACCTGACCAAGCAGAATGGAGGACGGGGTAGAGAGGGTGCTACAGGGCAGGCTGGCCCAGGCATCAAAGCCACGGTGGGAAAGAGAAACAGCAGGCCTGGCTGGCCCCACCTCCAGGCAAGTCAGCAGCTGTTTCTCCCAACATGTCTGCCCTCCGTCGAATAACATAAGGCATTGCCAAAATCCCAACCACTGCAAGGATTTGGACAATGCCAGTTCTAAAAAAGCTTCCAGATCAAGCCTCAGTCTGCTTTCTCACAACTGGATAAAGGCCGCCTACCATGAAGAGTGTATCCTGTACGATGGAGGGCTCACTGCCAGCGAACTGCCCTACCTAGAATTCAGGCTGGCAGTGTTCCTGGCCTCCCTCACACACTGGGAAGTGTGCACTTGATTCTTTGTGCTCCTTCAGACCCCAGAAGCAACCAAATAAACATAAGTCCCTATAAGCAACCAAATAAACATAAGTCCCAGGAAACGTGCCATTCATTTTAAGTCTCCCTGGTGCCTTTAGGAAGGCACTACTGTTACCATTTTTCAGATAGGAACTCTGAGGCCCAGGGCAGTCACTTGCCCAGGCCCTCTCCTCACAGGCTCAGTCCCTCTGCACTTTGCCTGCAGATTTCCGGCCATCTACTAGATACTTCTAGCAGTAAAAGCTAACATCATAACAAGAGGAGCTGGCGACAGGTACAAATGACGTAATTATCTATCAGATGACTTTCTTCCTAATGGAGCTAGGATATTCTTAGTAATGTTATTAAGTATAAGATAATTTTACAATACTGTAGACTCTGCCCTGCTCCCAGAGTAAGCACTAAGGAGGCAGACCTCTCCCTCCAAGGAAGGACTCTCTACCAGTTGGAGGAGGCCAAAGGTAAAAGAGGCCCAGGTCATTGCGGGACAGGCAACGTCTACCCTGAATCTGAGAACCAGGCATGAGCCTGGGTCTTCTAAGTGTTCCAGTTGGACCCTCCACACTGGATAATGACAATGATGGTGGTTTTGGTAGTGGGGCTTGTGATGCTGAAAGTAACGGTGGTTATGGTGATGATGGTGATGACAGCAGGTGCCATCTGCCAGGCACTCACAGTGTGGCCAGATGTGCTAGGTGCTCTACACCCTTTGGCCTATGTGATCTTCACACCAACCCTGTGAGTCAAGTTATTCTTCTCATCTCCACCTTACAAATGAGGACGCTGCGGCTCAGAGCGTACCTGGCCAGAGCACAGCGAGGCCAAGAGCTGAACCCTAACCCCAGGACTCCAGAGGTGCTGTTTTCTTCCACCTAATGCCTCCCCAAGTGAGGCATTCCTCCTCCAGAAGGAAAACCACTTCTGCAGATGACCAATTTCCAGACTATTTCCCCAGTACAAATGTCCCCAGCCCTGCTAGGAGGCCAACATTCCTCTGCCATCAGCCATTTGTTTTGAGAGAGAGATGTATTTGAAAAGAAATGGTTCATCCTAAGGTGGATTTTCTGTGCCCTGAACTCTGAACCCCCCCTTGCCGTCAACAATGAGAATGAAAACAAACCTAAGACAATAAAGGAAAAAGAAATGCAGGGACTCGTGGGCGCCGGGTCACACCAAGGGGCTAAAGGGGCTCCATGCATGTGAATTAGCCATGCCAGACGCTGGGAGCCCCAAACCTCCCTGCAGAGGCCACTTCCTGCCCAAACCACCCCAAAGCCAAAGCCACTGCAGCAAAGGTGGTAGCAAGGCGGTGGTGGAGCAGGGCCAGCTGCACTCAGCATGGGGGCAAAGCCAAGCCTTCTGTCCTTGCTAGCCTCGGTTTCTCCCTTTGTGCCACAGGGAGACAGAGCCAGGTGGCCACCACCTTGCTCTCAGAGCCTCTGTTGTGGCCCTGCTGCCAGCCTTTTCCAGGAGCTGAGGCCGCAGGGCCCTAACTCAGTTCCCTCGTGTTCCATTTCCTTCTGCACCTTCCCAAAGGTGGAGAAGGAGGCTGGAGGGGCGGAGCTGAGCAGAGGGTGCTGCCTGGCATCCTCCTGGGCCTGCCCTGTCCTCCCAGCTACACGGGACAGGCAGGGACGAAGCTGAGAGGGCTGCCAAGGAAGGCAGTATAAAGGCATGCTGTGGCCCCTCACTGCCGAACTGCAGGCACTGCAGCAGGAAGCCCAGCCGCTGGACAGAATCGCAAGCCCACACACGGGCACCAGGGACCTGGACTATGCACCCCACTCCTCCTGCTGCTCTCCCCTGCCACCCCCTCCCCCGTGACAGCAAGGCCCAGCGGCCTCATTTCCTCCTCAGGGGAGCACTGTGGAGACTGTCAGCTGACTTCCGGCCCTGGGCCCTGCCTGCTCTGGAGGGTCAAGGTCAGCGAAGCCCCACAGATGTGACTAGGCACTGGCACATGGCAGGAACACGCCACCCCTGCTGTCTACTATGACTGGGCCTGGAATGTTCACGCCAGCCCCAGCGTCAGGACAACTGCGACTGAGGGTGGTTCTCAACCTAGACAGCCTTTGCTTGCTGGTTCCTTTATTTGTCTCCCATCTGTGAAGCATCTGTGGTCCACCAGGTGCTACCCTGAGCAACGTGAACTCAGGGGCCAGGAAGCGAGGCCCCTGCCCTCCAGAAGTCCCTTCCCAAAAGCATGCCTGGAGAATTTCAAAGCCAACATCAAAGTGTGATGAGAATGAGCATCCTTTTGAGGCTGGAATTACCCCTCTAGTTTTTCATTCACAGTCCTCTCTTCCGCTTGGGTCCCAAGACTTTCCCAAGTTTGTCCCTGCAGGTATCCAGCGATGGTTATGAAACCCGCAGAGGGAAAAGCTAGCAATTCCCAACTGTGTCTACTCAGCAGGTGTGAATCATACACCAGCGCTCAGGACTAGCCAGGGTCTTACCATGTGCACAATACGTCCACATCCAGCCCTGCCCAGGCGTGAACTGAGCAAGCAACTCATGCCCAATTCACAGATCGGAAACTGAGGCCCCGGGCAGCACCGTGATGGGCTGAGTTCATGCTGTTTGTCAGGTGTCGGAGGAGGCCGTGGTCACAGCCTTGGGGAGAAGAAGGGGCCCGGCCCACAGGTGCACTCAGATCTGGTCCCAGCCTGTCACCCACGGTGATAACCCTGGGTGGCCATGGCCAGCCACTTCCCTCCTCTGGGCCTCGGTGGCTTCACCTGCAGAGGCCAGGGGTGCAAGGAGGTGAGTGACATTCAGTGTTTCCTGGTGCTCCCATTCCAGGGCTATAACAAACACCAGTCCCAGAGGTCGTGGGAAAGGACAGTATGTATTTTAATGACACAAGGAAGCCTTGTGGTGGAGGGCCTGAAGCAGCAGCATTCTCCATCTGTCCTATCTAGCTCCAGTTCGGGGTCCCACTTCCTTCAATACGGAAGGTAGCAAGAGCACCCAGGGAATGGCCGAGCAAACCACAGAAAGGCAAAACTCTCCTCCTAGCTGGAACCCTCAGGCTTGTCCCCAGGACAGAGGAGCCTCTTGCCTCTCCAGCCCACACAGGCAGACGACACCTTGTGTTGGTGTGTGCTCGACCAATCAAAGGAGCTGTGGACAAAATGGCCCTACCTTCCCTTGGGAACTCAGACGCCTTGGCCAGGAGCAAACTGTGCTGTCAGGCCCTAAGAGGTAGGACCCACGTGCCCTTGAGGCCCAGACAGCATTTTTCAACCAGGTCCCCAAGGGCTCTGCAGATAACTAAGCTAAACGGAGCCTTGAGGGCTGCCTGCCTCACCTTATGTGCCCCAATGACACTGGTAGGGTCTTGCTCTTCAAAAACTATTTTGATACGACTTCTATCCCTGCTCAGTGAATGGGGAGAAGCCCATAGGCTCTGATATGTTTCTCTGATGAAGCCCCAAGGTCAAGGCCAGCGAGGCGGTAATGTCCTCCAGATTTCCAGAAGAGCTGTGCCTGAGGCTGGGACAACCAGCTTCCTGTATGCCAGGAGGGCTGGAGTAAAGCAGAGGCTTGCCAGAAGGGCTCTGGCTTGGAAACCCTGATGCTGACTCAACAGGGGCATCTCACAGAGCTGAAAATACCCAGGCACTGCCAGGGTCCTGGATGGCCAGGCCTCACTCTCCATGTTACACTTTCAAGAGGTCTTGCAAGAGCAAGATGGGCTGCCAGCCCCTGCCAGGGCACTGGCCCAGCTGACGGCACTCGTCTGTAGGGCAAAGAGGCCCAGCTGGCTCTTGCTGGCACAGTGGGGTCAGACTCATAAGCCAGACAGACTTGGGTCAAAGCCCTCTCTTAACCACTTCTTCTCAGGGTAACCTTGGCCAGGACCTTCCCAGTCTGAGCTTGCTTTCCTCATCCACATGGTGCAAGCAGAGTCTATCTCAGAGGGATCCTGTGAGAAAGAAATGAACCGGGTGCAAGAACACACTTTGGGACCTCCAAGGTGCTGGGCAGATGGGGGGGTCCACGCGTGGCCAGGTCTGGAACACGTGCTGCCCAGTTCAGGGTTGATGCCAGCTGGATTCTCCAGCTTCTTTATACTGACCAGTGCTGTGCAGAAACTCAACTGGAAAGCCCCAGGAGCCCAGTCCCACCTGGCAGCGTTCTGGAAGCCGACCAGGCAGCTCCAATCAGCACCCTTCCTGGGCCGAAGTCTGCCAGGTTGCTGAGGACACAGGAAGGACGGGCATTCAGAGCCATTAAGGGACCTGCTGGACACCAGCCACAAGTCTCCTTATTTTGAAAAACTGTGGCTCTGGGAACTCAGGTGCTATCCTAAAGAAAGAGGCTCCTATCATTGCCAAAGGAAATAATTAGGAAGCATTAAATGAGAAAAATGCACATTGAGTGAAACGCTGTGCCCAGCCATGTGAAGTGCGACTGTCATCGTCATGCAACGCTACGGTGCTCAGAAAAAAATCTTCAAACAAAGGACCTGGAGCCTGGGGCCTGGCCCTCCCAACCCCTGGCTCTGAGCGGACTTCCTCTCTCCACACCAGGACTGAAACTGGACCACACTGGAACATCAGCTCTGGGAAGGGCCACTTCCGGTCTGTGACCATGCTGGCAAGGATGGGAAGGAAGAGTGCTCCCAGGGAGGGGGTGCTTGGCTCCCCAAAGGTCTGTGGGCATGGGGATGGCATCAGGGATGGTGAGGGCTGACTTTCCACTTGCAGCAGAACAAAGAAGGAGTTACTGGAAGGCAGAATACACCTCTGATTCATCTTCCCGTGGCCCTCCCTGCCCAGGGCCAGGGTACAAAGCCCAACTCCAGGCATGTGCCGGGGTCCCCACCCCCAGCTCAGGTGGTAGCAGAACCCATTCCCTTCCATTACAAAGGAAGGGACAGCTCTGTGGACATGAGTGGCGTTGTGGGTAGGGCTGTAGGTATTTGGCCTTCCTGAGGCCTGGGACCTTCTGCTCCCCCAGCTCCGAGTCCCTGGGTTTGTGAGTAGGCCCCTTCCAGAAGGAGGTAAGGAGGCCCTGGCGTGCCTCTGCTCGCCCTGCCCGTATCTGTCTGAGGAGCTCCATAGGGGAAGTCACACCAGGCTCCTCTGGCTCCTTTTGAAAGCAAGACAGGCAGGAAATGCACGATGACTGCTTTGCCGACAGGCAACACTGCAGTGAACCACAGGTCCCAAAGTAGTACCCAGGTTACAGAAGCCCCAGGTGCACACAGGTCATTGGCCTTGGACAATCCTGTTTTAGATGATGGCAACACTTGAGCTCCAGGGCCCGGGGCTGCCTCCTCAGGCCCATTCATAACTTCAGTCCACACTGGACACTCCTGGCTGGAGACGGTGGACTGACCACAGTGTCCTGTCACATTCAGGTGACAAGGCGCTTCGGGGCACTGTCATCTCCCATCTTCCCACCCACACCCTGGGACTGCCTCTTCCGCACCACCCAGTCTCACACAGCAGGAGGCCATTCAGAGGCTCAGCATTTCCACATGAATTCCGGTCAGTGTCAGGACCTGCTGGCCTGGGGAGGGGCCTGAAAGCCACACCCTCTTGGATGTCAATAGGAAGACTAGGGACTCCTTGAGCTTGCTACCTCCTTGGCTTTCCCCACCAAGACATCTCATCCCATGAACCTTCTCAGGCCGATGCCAGCAGGAAACACAGGATGCTGAGGAACGAGGAAGAGTTGCCCAGCATTGGGGCTCTGGAGATGGCCTCTCCTTGGGGTAAGCATGGCCACTCCAGCAATGCCCACTGTCATCCAGGGAGTGCTTAGTGGCAGAGCTGGGGTTCCTGACTGTGGCAGGAGTTCAGCAGGCACAGATGAATATCCAGCAGCCTGTTCTCTGCTGCAGTCCCTCTGCACCAGCCACAGCCAGCTCCTCCCACACACGTCAGCCTTGAAGGTCACTCATGTCATCCTTTCAGGTGGAAGAGCCTTCTACTTCTCTGCTCGTCGCCTCTGCTCCATTACCCATGCTCCTTGTCTTTGCAGCACTTACTTTGTCCAACTTAATCTGCTTTGCCCCTAATATTGTCTGTCTGTCTATACTAGACGGAAGCTGCCAGAGAGAAGGGTCCATGGCCATCCTGCTCCACATAGTCCTCCGTGCCAAGAGCAGCGTGTGCACACAATAGGTACGTACCAAACAGAACTGGCCCCAGAACGGGATCCATCCAGCAGCAGGCAATGGGGCATTGCTTCGGTTTTTCCTGCTCGACGGCACCAGTACAGTACCCGGCACACAGTAGGTCCCAGAAAGACACGCTGGATTGAACAGGTAGCAAAGAGAAACCTGAACATGGGTCCTTTATGAGTACAAAGGAAATGAGGAGGAGGCCTGGATTCTGCCCACTGGAACAGGGCAAGGCCCAAGATGTGAGAGGCTGACACACAACCAACAGGCGTCTGGGTCTGCTCACTTAGAGCAGGCACTCCCGCTGTGGAGGCACACCAGGCCCCACGGTAAGCATGCTCTGAATGATCAAGAGGGCCAAGGGCTCCAGGGAGCCCTGCTGGAGTGGGAGCGCAGGCGTTCCCAGGCACCATGGCCCTAATGGAGGACTGGTTTGGGTACAATGCCACAGTGAACACAGACTCCCTGAATTCACGTAGAGACTATTCGTAAGAGCAAAACCAAACTACTCACAGGGCACTGCCCCATCAGCACCCGTGCTCTAGTGTCCATGGCACAGACCAATATTGGAAACGGCTCTTGCTCGCGGACAGGCTGGAAACAGTTGGTCAAACTGTGCTTGGTGCAGCCAGGCCAGCCCAGCCCCTAAGGCCAGACAACACGACCCTCCCGAAGGCACAGCGGGGTTGGTTAACTTATAGGTGATGCGCTGCCCTCCCACTGATGGGAGTATGTTCTGTGGTGTTCAAAAGGAAATGGCATTATTACAAACTAAGGATACAAGAGCATTAATATTCACAGTCTTTGAAACTGAACAGCCTAAAATAATTCAATTCTATGTTGCACGAGCCAGGAGTGTTTTCAAACTGTGTCTGCTTTTCCTATCGGATAGAGTAAGAAAGCAGTGCTAAGCTCATATATTTTGTTTTAATTCGTGTTTCTTTCCCCCTTTTAAAGCAACAAATTCGTATTTCTGGTCATTGTTCCACACATTGGTAGGTGCTGATGATTTAAAAATCTGTATTGCACCTGTGGAATCCATGTACCCCTGGGGCAAGAAAGAGTGTCAAGAGTCACTACTCAGCATTATAACTGCTTAGAAAACGGACTGCAAGGAACTACACCAACTATTTAAATATCATTATCTCTGTAGGTGGATTTCAGAGGAATTTAAATTTCTGTGCTTTTACATTTCCAAACTGTATTTTTTGTCTTCCGAACTTTAGACTTGTTTACATGTACGCATTAAGTTTTTAGCCCGTAGAAACAGAAATGTCAGTGAATCTAAAACTGACATACTCCTGAGCTGATATACAAGTGTTTGTACCCTCTACCGACAAGAATATTACTATTTACCATTAATTGAGCATTTGTTGTGTGCCATTAGTCCTGAGCATATGACAGACATTATTTCACTTAACTCCCTCTTTTCATGCCCATTTTACAAATGAGGAAACAGGCTCAGGGAAATCCAATGACTTGCTCAAGGTCCCACAGCTAGAGCTGCAACCAGCTCCATCTGCTCCAAGGCCTTGCTCGCAGCCAGCCTATTCCACAGCTTCTCCACAGCCACGAAGGTTCCTTTCTACTTGCTCGCTTTTCTACTCGGCCACTGAAAGCAGCTGTGATGATATGTAGGTCACAGTAACCACAAATATTACCGAGACCATGGAACTGGGTGGGCACTTTGGCAGCATCTTGGTTGTGACTGGTGACTTTTCTCCCATAGTCAAAGAACCAGGTCAGTTCCCAGGCTCACCAAGCAGACAGTCTGGGGCAGGGCCAGGGCAGCGAGCAAGAGCCCAGGGGAGGGGTTTGCTATGCAAGAAACTAAGGAAAACACTGGTATGCTGGGGGATAGGGATCCTGCCTGGCAAATGTGGAGGCCTCTAACCATATTCTGTGCTGCCATACACGATGCCACCCAAGGAGGTTGCAGGACCAGAAGCACCCCAGGTCACCTCAGCAGGAGTCCCAGGCTACGGACCTCTGAATAGATGTCAAGGGGGACCCTCTTGCCCACTGCCACATCCCTACCCCGGTAACATGTTACTGGTGTTTCTCAAAGGCTGCTTTGCCAAGTGGGTGGCCCCCACTCCTACATGCAAAATGGGCTAAGAGAGGTATTCCTCACCCCTTCTAGGAGACACAAGCATATTCAGACCTGGAGAAGTGTCACCTTAGTTGAGATCTATTTAATTTTGCTGGACCTTTGAGAACCATCCATACAAGTCCTGGAGAACAGCAAACTACTGTGGGAGACAGGGAGGAAGGTGCACACGGCCTGTGGAGGAAGCAGAGATCCTAGAAGCAGGCCAGGTGCCTCCAGCAACATCCCTGTACTTCACCCCGGCAACCCAGGCCACAGCTGCAGTGCAGTGAGCTAAAGGGCCACAGCCTGGGGATGGGACACCAAGGCCATGTTCCCTGCCTCCACCCATGTGCCCCGTGTCCACCTATCAAAGCTTCTCCAGCCTGCTGGTCCTCAAACCCTGCTCCCTGTGCCCCCTCTGAGGCTGCGCTGCATGAGCTCAGCACACAGACTGCCTGTCACACCACCCAAGTTCGAATCCCACACTTGCCTGGAGCCGGCACCATGGCCCTAGGTGAGTTATTTAATTAGGTCTGTGCTTCTGAGTCTGTGGTGGTAACCTGGCATGACAATAACAGTAGCTGTGTCCCAGATACTGGGATGGCAATGGTAGGGATGGGCAGGTATGGTGGCAGACGTGCACCCACCCCTTCTGCCAGCATCTTGCACATAGTGGGAGCTTGGTGTACACTGACAGGACTTGCAGGACACATACAGCCTTTGAAGCTAAACTACCCTTTGGAAAATCGTGACTCCCTCCACCTCTAGCCTTCCTGCTTTCAGCCATGATAGGCCTAAAGTCTGAGCAGAGCTCCTCACCATGAAGGGACTAAGAGGAGCCACAAGGAGCAGCTTTATTTAAAGGGAGAGACACAACTGATCAGCAGCTTTTCCTCCTTGCCCCTCATGTTCTCATTGTCAGTTCCAAACAGGCCAGTGTCAACAGCAGTGGTGGAAGTGTTCTTGGTTACAGTAAGAGCTTTCTAACACATTTCTGGGTCCCCAAAGATGCTTCAGCCCACGCAATAGCCTCCTGGCTCCAGCCTGGCTGCTGCAGGTTTCTCAGACAACAGCAGCATCTGCCTTCGGACAGCCTCCACTGCCTAACTTTGAGGTGGGGCATACGACAAAACCATGGCCGGCTGAGGCTTTTAAATCTGAGCCAACTCTCCCCACCCTTACTTTCACAGAGTGGCTGCAAAACCACCTTGCCGGGCCAAGCTCTGTTACCACAAGCTCATCTCCTCTAGCAACTTCTGAGCTGGCTGTCCACCTAAGGGGCCAGAAGATATCTGGCTGAGAGAGAGATTTCTGGGTCCCAGGCCAGAGTCAACCTTGGTTTGGTTTTGTTTTTTGAGATGGAGTCTCACTCTTTCACCCAGGCTGGAGTGTCATGGCACAATCTCAGCTCACTGCAACCTCTGCCTCCCGGGTTCATGCGATTCTCCTGCCTCAGCCTCCTGAGTAGCTGGGATTACAGGTGTGCGCCACCACACCCAGCTAATTTTTGTATTTTTAGTATAGACGGGGTTTCACCATGTTGGCCAGGCTGGTCTCAAACTCCTGACCTCAAGTGACCCACCCGCCTTGGCCTCCCAAAGTGCTGGAATTACAGGCGTGAGCCACTGTGCCTAGTCCAGGGTGAACTTTCTAGGGGTTTGTCTTCAGTGGCGAGAAGCCCAGTGCTGCCCTTGCTGTTCACGTCTGGATTTTGTTCCACCATATGGAACGTAACAACTCCACCAAAATGCTTCAGGAGACAGAGGAAATTGAGGCAGCAAATGAAAGCAGAGGAAACGATCCATCCTCGCTCTGGCCCACCGTGTCTCAAGCATGAGGGCAACACAAGACAGCGTGGAAAAGACATCTCACTGGGACCAGACAAACAACCCAGCTGGTGCTTCCAGAGGAATGCCCCAGGAGAATGCAGTTTTCATTTTAAAAATTACACTTCTGTGCACCGAGATCAGCTGAATACACAACTCACTCTGATACCAAGGCTCCAGTTAGCCAAGCTTCACGAGCACTAAGTGCCCCTTTCCCACAGCCTCCTCACCAGCATGCCTGTTTACTACCTGCGGGGCACAGGAAGGGCCCACACCAGGCCAATGGTGAGCACGGCAGAGCCTGAGACAGCAGAGCCGCTGCCTTGTAGCCTTGCCACATTACTGGGCCCTATCAAGGGCCAGCTTTGGCTTTTGGTGAGAAATTGCCAAGCAAATCCAGTGACTTTCCAAACGGGGAAACCGAGATGTAAGGTCATCTAGATTAGGTGCCAGCACACTTTTCTTAGAGAGCCAGAGAGTAAATATTTATGTTCTGTAAGCTATCGGGCTCTGTCATAATGACCCAGTCCCGCCACTACACAACCCTGCCGTTGTAGCGTGAAAGCAGCTGGAGACAATATGTACGTACACAGGCAGAGCTGTGTACCAATAAAACTTTATTTATAAAAACAGGCAATCACTACATATTGGGTACAATGTACACTCCCTTAAGTGACAGGTGCACTAAAATCTCAGACTTTACCACTATACAATTCATCCATGAAACCAAAGGCCACCTGTACCCCAAAAGCCATTGAAAGGATCTGACCTGTGGGCTATGGTCTGCTGACCCCTTCTCTGAGGTGACAGCTGTCACCACTCCTGGAAGACATGGCCATAACTGGAGTCATGAGTACAGCGAATGTCCCCCGAGTCAGGAGGTTCCAGGGGTCTGTCCACTCAGCAGATCTATAGTTAGCATATTAAACGGAGGTATGTCGCATCCCCCACAGAACCCAACAGACACTGGGACCTCTGTCCTCTGTGAGTGTTCCCCAGGTCATGCTGTGATGAGAATGGTCCCCAGAAGGTTGAGAGAGGCCCAGGAGGAGAAGGGCCCATGGCTCCCCTCTAACCCACCTCAGCTGCAGAGGAAAAAGGCAGAGTCTAGCTCTCCTTGTAAGCCAGGCCTCCTGAAAGGACCCAAACAGGATCGGACACCTGGAATAAAGGCTGCGCCTGTCCCGTGCTTTTCCTTCTCCCAGCTGGTGGGCTCTGAGACAATCTCACAGCCACCGTCCCGCACTGTGAGGTCTCTCTAGGCCTCAAGGCCAGGGCAGTGGGGAGGAGGGAAGGGACCTTTTATGTCCTTTGCCCCCACCACTCCAACACCTCTGGTGCCCGTCAAAAGCACGAGGAGGTTTCTTAAACAGGCTCCTGGGCTTTACCAAGGCCACCATCACTGCCCTCATTTGGGCACTGCGTGTTGTCACCACTTAAATTCAAGTTTCAGATTTCAGTAATGATCCAATCTTAGCCTACTTCATCCAGAACAGTGACAACTGTCACCTTAGACTTAGATGGCTCTGATGGCTGGCCTAGCAGGGGCCAGAGCAAGCTCCCTCGATGACGTTATGTGAGATTCCCGCTGCCATCCCAGGTCTGGGTTCTGATCGGTGAGCCCGGCTGCTTGGCTGTCTCACACCAGGGATCCTCGTGTGTCCACCACACAAGGCGGGAAGTCCTAGCCAACCCTCAGTTCCACGACTCCAGCCCTCACTGGACCGGAATGCTTTGTGGACAACACCTGAGATGGGAGGGGCCTGGCACCCAGAGCCCTGCCCAGACCCCTTCCTGGGGAGTGGAACAAGCATGGGCCTCACGGCCACAGCTGGTCCTGTGACCATGGCTGCTACTCTGAACCTCAGCCTAGTCCGTAAAACAAGCACAACAATACCCACTTTCCAGGGCTGTATTAACAATAATCCACAACTACACGAACACTGAGCACAGTGCCTGCCACACTGTCCCCAGTAAACAATGGTGTCATCCTTGCTTACTGAGTTTCATCAATGTAGGAGCTGATGTGCCCACTAGGGAAGAATCCAGGCCTCCTGCCTCCATTCGTTAGTCCATCCATCCATTCATGTATTCAATAAATTAATTGTAGAGGGTGGGCATAGTGGCTCACATCTGTAATCCCAGCTTTGGGAGGCTCAGGCAGGAGGATCGCTTGAGGCCAGGAGTTCAAGACTAGCAAAAGCAACATAGCAAGACCCTGTCTCTACAAAAAATTAAAAGATTTAAAAATCAGTCTGGCATACTGGCATGCATCTGTAGTCCCAGCTACTTGGGAGGCTGAGGTGGGAGGATCACTTGAGCCCAGGAGTTCAAGGCTACAGTGGGCTATGATCACACCACAGTACTCCAGCCTGGGTGACAGAGCAAGATCCTGTCAATCCATTGATTTTTTGGGAAACCACTGACACCTTAGTAGGTGCTAGAGATCTAGTTAAAGAACCACACAGGTACAGGCCCTGGCCTCAAGGACCAGCTGTCACCACTGCTTGGTTACCGTGCCTCAAGCCTGGACTGCCCACCTGTCTACAAGCCTAGACCAGGTGAAATGGGGTCTCACACAGAGCAGGAACAAGAAGTGGTCACTGAGTCCTTTGCACACTGAGGGGCAAGTCTCAAATCTAAGCCTGTTTCTTCTTGTCGTTGTCTTTCAATGTCATGTGAGTGTGGACCCCAGAAGACCACAAGGCAGGCTGCATCTCCTCCCAGAGCCTCAGAGCTGCAGTGGTGGACGGGACACACACACTAAGTGGTGTGCAGTGGTGGACGGGACACACACACAAAGCTGCAGTGGTGGACGGGAGCTGCAGTGGTGGACGGGACACACACACAAAGTGCAAGCCTGTGCGTGACCAAAGCCATCAGTGCTGTCATTTGTGTGTTGACCAAAGTTCCAAGGAGTGGGGCCTAGGCCAAAGGAGGTACAGAGCTCTGGCTAAGGTTCCTGACATGAACCATACTGCTCTCGTTCCTGGGAAAAGAGACAATGCGAGCAGGAGACCAACATTAGAGGCTAGAGAAAGGCTAGCACTGGAGTGGCTGCCAAGTAAGGCTCTGGCCCCCACTCTGCAGAACAGGGCCAACCTGTCCCCAGCTGCAAGAGGAGCCAGAGGGCTGCCCAAACCAGACAAACCGGAGATGGCCTTCCACAGAGGGCCCGTCTCCCATATTCAGCACTTTCCATATTGAAGGAGCTCACGATGCACCTGGTGGTCTTATTAAAACACAGACTCTGATCCGGCAGGTCTGGGTTGGGGACCGAGCTTCTGAAGTCCCATCGTGCTGCCAGGTGATGTCTTCGTGCCGGATGGTGAACTGCACTCTGGGAGCTGGAAGCTTTCCATGGTGACTTTTGGGCCTTTAACAAGGGTTCGTCATGTGCCTTCATTTACCCCAGGGCTCATTTCTTCCAGGGCGCCGACTAGCAGCCATATTCCCTGTACTTCTACCCTTGGGAGTCTCCAGAGACCGATGCTACTGCTCTTCACCTCCTCCCACCAACCCAGGAGGCTCTGGGCCAAATCTCCCAGGTCTCCCGAGCCAGGCACGGGACACCTCTATGCCCAGCCTCCATGTTCGTCAGTGTACTCCATGAACACTGCGAGGTTTAAGTGAGCTAACACCATGCCAGGCCCTGTGGTCAGTGCTGCCTGGATGCCTCCATGCTTTCCAGGGAGCTTGGGCACCAGGTTCACACAGCACCAGGCACTGAGGAGCTTATGAGGCTCAGGCCTCACCTGGCCAAGACACACCTGTGGTGAGCAGGTGCTGGTCTCCACTTGAGAAGGGATAGACCTTGCATACACTGGCACCTCTTCTCAGGCTGGCCCCCAGGGCTGCCTGACACCAGCAGATAGAGCACAAGACTTGCCAGAGAGCAGCCTCCAGCACCTTCACAGAGCCCCTGAAGGGAGGTTTAGAGCTGGGGCTCACTTAAACCAGGCAGCCTTCAAAAGCAATCCGGCACACATGACAATATTTGGCCTGCCTCCCAGGTGCTGGGCGCCTGGTGTTCATGGGAAGCGGGCAAAACCCCAGCCAAAGCAGGCCTCCGGGGCCAAAAGTCAATGGTGGCTGGTGCATCCTGGCATGCTGCTCGCCTCTAGGAAACTGGTCAGACTGGGGAGCTTGAACACTGGGCCGGGAAGGCAGCGACCTGGGCTCCAAGCCCAGCTCCACCATCACAATCTGCCTTTCTGCCAGGGGCTACAAGGCCCCAAAGTCTTCAAAACCCACAGGGCTACAGCTCTGAGGGTAGAAAATTCCATGCAGATGGCACAAAGTTAGCCAACTCTCCGGCCCTCAGCAAGTCACCTAAGGACGGCAAAAGACAAGACCTGGCTGTGCCCAAGGCCAGGCCCTCAGTATTCATGCTCAGTGGCTACCCCAACCATCCACAGAAATGGGACAGTCCCGTATTCCAAAACAATGATTTATTAGGCACTTGCTGTATGCAGGCACTGCTTTTACCCAATTTTCAGACCAAGAAACTGAGGCACGGAGAGGTTACGTAGCCTGCCCAGGGCAGAAGGCCCCATCATCTCACTGCGTAGGGCCAGAGGGAAGTCCCAAAGCTTCTTTCTGCTGCTGCTCGATCCAGGAGTGTTGCCTCTGGCTTTCTTGGCTCCTGATTTCTGACTCAGGTTGGCTCCCCTAGGACAAACTTGACAAAGCTCCTTTTTCCCTGATGAACTTTCCCTTTCTGGTAAGGCAGAAGGAGAACCCACCTGACTGGCCCTACAGAGGTCAACCCCAGCCAGTGGCCCTTGCTTGTGTGCACCAGGCCCTTGGATCCTCATTGAGAACCAGGCAAGAAATTCCCAAGGGCTCCAGGCCCAACCAGTTCACAGCCTCCAGTGCTCTGCACAGCTCCACAGCCCCCTTCTCCACTGAAGGGTACCAAATGTGTGGGCACAGCCTTCTCCTACTGCCGCAAACTTGTCTACCGCCTGAGTGAGGTTCAAGTCTCTGGACACCTGCCCAGGGCTACCCTTGGCTGTCCAATGCCCACAGAATAAAGCCCCAACTCTCCAGGTGGCTCTCAGGGCCGTGGTCTCCACTCCAACCCCAGTTCCAGCCTGACTGTCCGTTCCTGGTCTTAGGAACATCTATGTGCCTGTGTCTCCTCTCCACTCCAACTGAGGGGCAGCCTGAGCCTGTTCCCCTGACTAGAGAGCTTCTTAGCTCCCCTGCAAAGGAGCCAATGCTAGGCCCTGCCCATGACAGGCAGAACCCAAAACATGCCCCTCGCTTCCTAGAACAATCCCACATGCATACTAAGTGAGAAATGAAGGCCCTATGTCCATCATCTTATTTCCTCCTGGCAACTGCTATTATGGATCCTGCTAGATGGGTGAGAAAACCAAGGCTCAGAGGGCAGAGCCCTGGGCGTTGGTCACATGGACAGGAGACATGGCCTTTTCCACATTTCCAGGTGATGACTTGTTGGTCCGGTGACCTCCAGGAGGCCAGGGCTAACTATCCTCTCTATTGCTGCATCCCTGGTGCCTACAAGGGCCTGACTCACAGCAAATGCTAGGTAAATAAATAGTGGCTGAACAAAGAGATTAATCTAGAATTGAATCTCGATCCTCAGAGGACGCGACTAGCTCGTCTTACTGTGACTCGGCTTGTAGTCGGCTACGCAGACACAGTTGTCTCCACCCCAGCCCTGTAGCCTGCACCTACCTTACAGGTAAGGATGGGGTCTTGTACATGCTAGTCTTCCCTGAGCCCTGGCCCAGGCAGTTGTTTACAGCTGGTGTTCAATCAATGTATGCTGATTTGAACCAACTTACAGGCTTGTTGGCTGCCTAGACTCTGAGGGCCCAGAAAGTTCCCCTGGTGGGCAGGGCCATGTTTCTGAAGCTCCCAGGCTGATAAGCGAGAGGCCCTGACATTCCTGTGAATCCCTCCCAGAAGGGCGGGGCAAACCAAAGCCACAAATGCAATTTTCCAGGAAAACTATGGTTAAGAGGCTGCCAAGCCCCAGAGACAGAATAGCTCTGGAACCTTCAGCTTGATCCAAAGCCATCTCTGCCATATTTCCTTCCACTCTGGGGCCTTCCCTCCACCTGCCACTGCAACCTTCCAGGCTCACACTCACTGCTGGAGTGCTGGTAGGTGGGGGCTCACCCCAAGGAGCTCCTTGCGGACGGGGCTTGCAGCTGGCCAGCTGTGTAGAACCTGACATGAGTGGCTCGAGCAGGGGGCGTGTGGGGACAAAGGCACAGCCCAGTCATGAAACGCAGGACTACGACCATGGAAAAATGGCCCAGGGTTTGTCATGCTGCAAAGCTGTCTTCTCAGCATCCCCTGATGAGAAGCCCCCGTCTTCCTGTACCACCCCGTCTCCTGCCACCTCCCATCTCCCCCAGCCCTGCCCTGGCCACACACCAGGAACAGTAGGCTGAGCGGGGCTGCATGGGTCCAGTAGAAAAGCATGCCTCAGAGACCAGGGCAGGATGCTCAGGGAAACAGTGAACTCCCCGGGGCCTCTCGGACCAGCCCCATGAGGAAGGTGGAGCAGGTGAGCCTAGGAACCTCTAGTTCCACCATGGACATGGACAGCCTGTGGGCACCAGACGCTCTGGTCCTCAGCTCTCCTGGGGCCTGCTATACCCGAGGCAGAGGGCACAGCCCAGAGCACCCAGCACCTCAGGCAGGAGGCTCTTGCCCAGCTCCTCCTTTATCAGCTCGCATTGGGGTCTTCCAGAGGAAAAGGGTCTATGGCAGCACCAAGTGGGAACCAAGGCTGACCCCCAATCCCCACTCTTACACCGGTACCCCAAAGCCCCACGCGGCAAAGCTACATGCGGCTGCTAAATGCTGGAGCAGTGGCCAGGCCAAACTGGGACCTGCTGTCACCTGACACACCAGTGGATCTCTGAAACTGGTACTAAAAAAGAACCTAAAATAGTGCATTAATGATTTACTTACATCGATGGCACGTGGAAATGACAGTATTTTGGAAACACTGGGTTAAATATATTATTTAAAGTCATTTTACTTTCTCCTCTTAATAACTGGCTACTAGGAATTTTAAATTATATACGTGGCTTAAGTTCTGGTTTCACTGGACTGCTTCCTCTAAGACTCAGCCACGGCCTCTAAAATGGGTAACGACGCGCCTTCTTCATGGGGCTATCTGGAGGAGAAAATACAACAGGTGAGTTTCTTCTGCAAATCTTCCCCCACCTCACCTGCCAACAGTCAGCAGCCCACAGCTGTGGCCCAGCACTCCACCTGCACGGTCAGAGGCTGCCCTCTGAACCTCCACATCTGCAGGGCTGAGGAGGACTGGGCAGAACTGGGAGAGGCTCCCGTTCCTGGTGCCTGGGGTGTGAGGCACCCGACTCTCCCCATTCTCAAACTACAGCCTCCCAGCCCCACCCAGGGTCACAGGCAGAGGGCTGCTGCCTCCCTCACTGGACTGCCCCTCAAGCTAACGAGAATAATGCCTCCAGAGATGCCTCAAATGGAAGATTTCATAAGAAGCAGAGACGCTACTGGAAGATCACAAGCAGCAACAAAGTAAGATCAAGAACACCGAGCCGGTGCTGAGCCTCTCCAGGCAGTACTGCACAGCTGCCCGCTCTAGAAGCTCTCCCTCATCAGGCTGCTTAACTCCCATGGCATGAGGAAGAGGACACTGAGGCCCAGGGAGGGGCAGCAACTTGCTCAGGGCTACTCAGCTGGTGAGGGGCATACCAAACCCCACACCAGGCCCACCTATCTCTGGAGCCCAGATTCCTCCCAGCAGGGGAGCCCAGGCCAGACACTGACTTCCATTTCCTGCTGTCCTGGGTTTGGAGCAGATGCCGGCATGCATATTTGCTCATAGTTTTCCCTGTGTGAATCAAGCTGAAGATCTGGGTGTCTCTGCTGAGTGACAATTAACCTCACACCATTTCGGATGAGATATTTTTTCTTGCCAAACAGTTAATGCTGCATAATCAGCCAACATCTACTGAAATGCTCTCCCCAGACACACAGCCATCTCGCTCCTTCGCCTAAACTGTGTCTGAGCAGGACTGCACCCCTCAAAGCAGGGTCTTTCTAGCCACTGGCTCCCCTGCCACCGGGTATTTGTTCCCATGTTTATTTGCCATCAATTCTCAGAAAATTTTGTTGCCCGAGACTGTTGTAGGTTACAGTGAGATGGAAACTCTCTAGGTGAATCAGGCTTGTTTAAAGCTGGCTACCAACTAGCAAGGGGATACGGGCACATGCACTTCCAGTTGGAACTGCCTGGCAGACAAGAGCACAGCATTGAGTCCATCCCAGGCAGGACCTGTCCTTCCACAGGGGACACATGGTACAGAGCCAGAAAGGCACAAGGTCCAGGCAGCCCACAAGGGTGCTCTCCTTGTCTCACCTTCCTAGGGAGGCACAAGAGCAGAGGCAGATGACAAGTGGGGCCAGGGGCCATGAGGCAAGAGGGGACCTCATGGAGGCTGAGCAGGCCCAGCAAGTGTGCAGAAACCAGGCCTGGCGGGGCATGGTGCTGCATAACCGCCGTTACAGTGAGCCCTCAAACCACCTTCCCCTTGTGTGCCAAGTTTCAAGGGTGGGCACTGATAGGCCTTTTCCTTCTGGGACACAGAATGCCAGGTTCTGCTGCCACTCCCTCCCAAGGCCTGATGTGCCAGTCACTCCAAAGCTGCCCCTCGGGAGGGAAGTGAGTGGAGGGCATCCGGTGCTGCCTCCGGAGCAGCTGCCAAGAGGTCCAAGAGAGGAGGCCAGCCAGGCCCCTGGCCTGAGAAAGTGCAGGGCTGGCTTGGACCTCCTCCTCACCATTCAAGACAAGCCATTTTGGGGGTTGTCGCGGGTAGAAGGCAGTGGCCAAGGGCTCAGAAGTCTTCAGCAAAGTCACCAAAAAAATGGTTCAAAGGTCCTGCTTCGGGCGGTAAGAAGATTATTTCAAATTCTGGATGTGTCCACTTGAAGGATGTAACCCGCACTGTCCACACGCCTCCGCTCAGTGTGGCAGAGCACCAGGTCGCTGGGCCCTTCTCCCTCATGTCCTGGACTTGCACAACCGGAGGGCTGAAGCGCAGTGCCAGGCAGAACTAAAGCGCTCTTCCAAAGAGGCCATGGTGCTGACCACAGAGCCTCTCTATCACCCCCGTGCCCGGCTTTACCAACCTGCTCATAGCTCAAGAAATGCAGTCTGCTCAACGGCTGGGAGGAGAAGTCAGGGCCACTGGGGTTTCAATGATCCATCCGTTCATGGGCCCAGGGGATGTGACAAGTAAAAGCCATACATTCTGGGCACGGCCTGAGTACCAGGCCCCGGGCCAAAGGCTGGGAACAGCCCCACGTGAGGATGTCACTATCCCCAGCTGACCATCAGGGAACCCAAAGCCTAGGGCAAATCCCAGACTCCCCTGAGCCCTGTGCTTCACAAGCGGTGGGGGAGCTCACCTCAGGAAGGCAGCCCTATGGAAACACGGGGGCCCACGGGCTGTCGAGGCCAACGACTGAGTGGGCCCCACTCACCGCTCTGCCACGCAGCCAGTGAGCACATGGCCTCAGCACTCCATTTTCTTCCCTGAAAAGCAGAACAGGAGGAGCCCCTCACAGGGTGGGTGAGACCCACACACCTGAGGGAGGACGCCCTGCAAACAGTGGCCCGTGGATTAGGAGTTGGTGACCCACTTCCCAAAGCCAGGGCCAGGCTGATGTGTGTGCAGATATGGCAGGGGAGAACTCAGAACCCCCGTGAGCCTAGGGTGGGAGGTGACACTCATCGCCATGAGAGGCACTTGCAGAGGTGCCTGATTAACTTCCTCTGAGCCTGTGCCTGACACTGGGGCCTGCCTAAGCATCTCTCTGGTATGCTTTCACCCTCATGTGCCTTCTTGCCATGACCTCCTTGTACCGGTTTCCCTGGGGCTGTCTGCGGTCAAACCCCCAGGGTGGAAAATAAGCATAGCAGTCAGGTAAGGCAGGTGACCGAGCATCCCATCAGATCCTGGCCCCAGAGGCCTCAATGGCATTCCAACCCTGGGCTCCAGGCAAAAAGCCCGCTCCTCACCCCAGCCTGCAAGGACGACTGTGATGGCCCTGCCGACCTCTCAGGCATCCTTTGCACCCTCGACTCAGGAACCTCAGCTTCGCTGTACCCTGCACTCAACCACGCCCACTCCGACCCCAGTCACCCCAGCTTCGCTGTGCCCTACACTCACCATGCCCACTCCCACCTCTGGGGCTTGCCTTCCCTCTACTCGGGACGTTCTCCCTAATTATCTTTGCAAAGCTGAACACATCTCATCATCTGTGATTTGTGCCAGTGTCACCTCCTCAACAAGGCCTCCCTGTCCCTTCAATCTAAAGCTGGCCACGTCCCACCTCCTCTCATCCCGCCTGGTGATCCAAACCACGCTGGCCTGCTGGATTCTCATTAGCGCAAATATCGCCATCTGAAATGGCCCTGCCTGCCTGTTGTTGGCCTGCATGACATCCATTCCCCCTTTCTGCATTGCAGAAACATCCCCAGGGCCTAGCTGAATGCCAGGTGGCCAGCACACTCCAGGCAAGGATCTGCTGAGTGAAGAACAAACTAGGACGGAGCTGCGACGCACGCTAGAAGAGATCTCCAGCCCCGCTGGAGAACGTCAGACAGCATTCAACAGAAGGATGCTGAGCAGAGCGAGGCTGGGGGACAGAGGCGGCCGTGCATCTCCCGTGTGCTTCCTGTGCCGTCACCATCATCCAGCCATGCTGCGTGACCTGCAGGAGCAATCTGCTCCGTTCACAGCAGTTGCTTCCCGTTTGCTGCATTTCCAACATTCACAGAACCAATTTCATCGCCTTCCCTTTCCGCGGGACCAGCTGGCCGGCGCCCCCGCCTCTCAGGTCTTGCCCTAGCCCTGTGGGGCCAATGGACTCCATGCTGCCAAGCTTTCAGAAGTGCAGTCTCTGCCCGGGGGTCCCCTAGCCCAAAGTGGTGAGCAGCTTCCTGTAGCTGCTTCTGTGTGATATTAATACTTCGTTTTCTCTTCTTGGCTTTTCAGTTTTTCAGAAACCTAGCTAGCCATTGCTCACAGTGAATTCACCTCATCTAATGGGCTGGTTTCTGCCTCTGACAGGCCCTGGCTGCTCCAGGACGCCTGCCTCACCCACTCCACCCACAGAGCTCCGTCAGTGAAACAGCGGGGGCCTCCATACCGCCACCACTACTCCATGAGGAGTAAATGCAGTCTGTGGCCCTTCAGGGAAAGGGGGGGTGCCTGATGACCTCTGGTGACACATTACTGATGTGAACTCGCGTTACTGCTCACAAATTAAGCTTCTGGTGGTTGCATTATATTTTGCAACCAATTGTTGCTTTTGTTTTCCAAGAGATTTTTTTTTAAGCCACTCCACCCCCTCCCAAAAAGGAATTATCCAAGAGCTCTACTATGTCTAACTTTCAAAGGAGGCATTGTTAATCTTTTGGCCATAAATAGGCAATTAACACCCACTCTGAGTCTAGTCAAACCAAGTTCCCGCCAGCATGGGGACTGCAGCAAAAGGTTTGTTCTTCGTGTGGCGTTTGCTTTCTGATTTCTTGACTGCGGCCTGAAGTTGCAAGAAAGAGTGGTCATTCCGGATGGCTGATACCACAAAAATGGTAGATAAATGGGCGCCTGCAAGCAGGAGAAATTCTCTACTGGTGCAGTGCTTGGGGCGACAGAGGACTATGCTGCAAAAGGCGAAGTGGGCTAAAGTAAAGGCTTCACACTGATGGACCCACAGGCCAGCGGCCTGCATGGTGTCGGGAAAAGGCCCGGTCAGGTCAGGCACCAGCCGTGCTGGGCTCTGGGCACAGCTCTGTCTCCATCCCACACCCATCTTGGTGATGCACTTCTTTGTGCTTCCTGCTCTGGCCCTCGCCCGCAGGCACCATGCTAACCTCGGGCTGGGAGGGGCTTCCCACCAGGCGTTCTCCTGATGTCCCAGATAAGGAAGCAGAAATAAGGCAGACCTCCCTTTCGCTGCATCCTCTGAGGCCCAGCTGGGGATTACTCGGCTTCATTAGGAGAACTGAGGAGGCCATCACAGGCCCCTTGTTTCTGGGAGCTGCTGTCCCAGCTGTTGTAAACTGACCAGATGTGGCACAGCTGAGACAAGATCCAGCGTGACAAGCGTTAGAAACCATGAAAGAACCCTCCTGTGGCCCTAAGCTGCCCCCAGCCCTTCTCCAGCCCAGAGTTCAGAATGGGCAGCCACTTTCAAGTGGACAAGAACAGAGAAGCTTGGGCAAAGGAGTCAGAAGTCTGCAAACTGAGGGCTGACAGGAAAGGGTAAGGAATGGGGCCTCCCCAGTGGCAAGGAGCAGCTGGGCTAGCAAATCACAGACGTGCAAGGACGGGGGGATAAGAGAGTCCCATAGATACTTTCATACAGAGACAAAATAGGTCATGGTGATCCACTGGATTTCAGTTCTACTGAGAACAGATCAAGAAGAAATACAGTCAAAGTGAGGACTGCTGGTTAGATAACAAGAGGGACTTACGATGAACAAACACTAAACAGGGTAGCTTAAAGAAAGTTGCCACCTTTGGGGATTAAGATGATTGATTCTCTGCCCAGTGAAGCCTACGACTAGGGTGAGGTGGAAGTCAGCCCTGCTGCTTTTACTCTGAGAACATTTCTCGAGCCCCTTATGCCTATCACCACTTCCACTGCCCCCTCATCGTCTAGCCCGCCTTCATGTTTGCCAGTAGCCTCCTGCCTGGCCTCCCCACCTCCCCCAGAACCTACAGTCCATGCTGCTCACTGTTGTCCCAAAGGAGCTTTTTACGGGGTGCTGTTGCTCCCCTGCTTAAAACCTACTAATGCTTCTACCCTGCACTCAGAGTTCCTGTCATTCATGCACTCTGCCGTTGCACACAAGGCAGGATATCAAACAGGGTGTGGAACCTGCCCTTAACAACCCACCCACGAGAACTTGCCTCGGAAATGTTCGACACTATATACTAGAACAGGGTCTCCAAACGTTTCTGAAGCAGCGCCTTGTACTCGACTCAGCGTAAGTCAACGTTTGGGAACTGCATGGGAAGTTTCATTGGCAGGCGGGGACACCATTGCTCTGCTGGGTACAGCAGCTCAGTGGGCACTCACCCTAGGACCTGGATCCTCCTCCTAATCCAGGCTGAGCTGGTACCTCCTGACTGAGGGAGCTGAACTCTCAAGGCCGTCTCCTTATGACACAAACTAGTCCCCGGGCATCTGTGCAGTCACAGGGCTAGGAATGTGCCCATCTCTACCGCCCCTACAAGCCACAGACTCAACCAGGGAGCTTCTGGGACCCCAACGTACTGGGGTTCTGCCCCAGACCTGTTAATTCAGACTCTCTTGGACAAGATCTAGGAACCTGCGGTGTGTTGGCTTCCAGGTAACCTGACACTCATGGCTACACCCGGGCAGATGCACGCACGGTCAGAAACCCGAGGCTCAGAGAAGCAGGGCAACCGGCTCACAGTCACCACACAGCCGGGTGGCAGAGTGCCTCTCAAACCCAGCTCTTCTGACTCCAGCCGCAGCTCTATTCCAACAACAGCGTACCTCTGTTTCCCTTACGATGTGAGAGGCCTCTACCGCGTGGCAATAAGGCAAATCCCCGCCCTCAGAGTTACAGAGCCCGGGACTCATACCCCTGCAGCACCGCTCAACAACTCAGTTGCGACCTCAGGTGAGGCCTTCTGGGGAGCAGGGATGCGGCAGAGCACCTCAGCGCTGCAGAGACAAGCAATTCCTGAGGGGAGGATAGTTCACACTTGAAGAACAGCAGGTCCCTCCTTTTGCCAAATTTCTCCCCTTACTCCTAAAGTGCGACTCCCAATATGGCAGCCAACTCTTACTGAGCACATGTCCTGGGCACACAGTACTAAGCTCCGAGCACTTCATACAAATGAACTCATTTAATGAGACGTTTAACACAGCGAGAGAGGGCGTCGCCACCCTTCCTTGAGGATGGGGAAACTGAACCATGAAGAGATTTCATAAGTTGCCCAGGATGAGGATGGGGCTCGGTCCGTGGGCAGGGCTCCAGCCTGAGGCCCCGCTCTCCCACCAGCCCTCTGTCTCCTCGTCTCAGCCCATGCTCTCTGCTTCTCCTTCAGCAGCCTGGGAACCACATGAGGGTTTCTCTAAACCTTCCACTGGGGGCCCTTGGAGTTGAACCAGCCAAAGGGGCAAGAGCCAGCTGACCCACAGGCCGTTCTTACTCTGGCTTCCATGAGGCAAGACTGGCGATATCCTCTGATGTGGTGAGGCCTCAGCTGGTAAGGCCTCGTTCTCCCTCCGGCCCGTAGGTCTTCCAAGGGCAGAGCCTGCTAGGGTCTCTGAAGCCCCTTTGCCAGCACCAGAGCAGGGCCTGGCAAGCCAAGAGCACTCCCAGCACACCCGGGGCTCTCATCTGAGCAGCTGGCTTAGGAAAGGGCCCCTACTTCAGAGAGCTGGGGCCTCCCAGAGCCTCATAGCTTCTCAAACGTTCTCTGCTCAGGATGGCTCTCAATTGAAGCATGGAAATCAGTAAGTGGCACTAAAAGCTGCCTCCCTAGCAGTCCCCAGATGAACTCCCATTTTCCTCTTCCCCAGGAGAGCAAAGCTATTGTGTCAACACTCGGCCTCGATCCCAGTGACCTTAAGCAGATTGCTTGTGCAACCTGAGGGCTGTGACTAGAGACAGAAAGGAGGGATCTGGGCGGAGGCTGCAGTGAGTCAAGATCTCACCACTGCATGCCAACCTGGGCGACAGAGAAACACTCTGTCAAAAGAAAGGGAAGAAAGGGAGGGAAAGGATGGGAAGCAGGGAAGATGAAAACTAGAGCTGAAACTAGTCTCCTGGAAGCCTGATGCCAGCATGCGCCATGGCTGGCAGGATCCCGGCCCACCAAGAGTGGGGAGCCCAGGACACTGCCCAGAGCAGCAGAGGGTACAAGGGCAGCTACCATGGGAGAAAGGCTGCAGCAGGCCCGGGCTTTCTCTGTTCATCAAAGCTGGCATTTGCTGAGTGCCAACCATGTGCCAGATCCATGCCACATGATTCCTCCCACACTCATGAGCAACAGGCACTGCCATTCCCATTTTACAGACACAGACATGAGGCCTGGGGCACATAGCTCAAAAGTGGCAGAATGGGGGGACAGCCCCAGTTATCTGACTCCGAAGCTCCCACTTCTCACTGCCACACTCTCTATGCCCCATGCACATCAGTTCTCTGGAAGGGCCAGCTGAGTGGTCCTCACCCAGGACCAAGCACAGCAGCGGGAGCACTGAGCCTGGGGTCAAGAGGTCAGGGTTCCCACCTTCCAGGATGCCTCACCATGTGACTTTGGGCAAGGCCCCAACTCTTCCTGGACTCTAGAGGCCTCATCCTCAAGTGAGGGGATGGGTCAGAACAGAGATGGCAGATGACAGTTACCCATCAATTAGCAATGGCTGCCAAGACTGCCAAGGGGAGGATTCTAAGACCTCCACTAAGTTCACCTGAAAAGGCTGCCATGATTGATTAGCAATGTCTGTCAAGAGCACGGAAGGAGGCGTGCTAGTTCAGCACCCAAAGCTGCCCCCTTGACATCCCTAAACTCTGACAGCCCAGGTCTTACAGGCTGTCTTCCTTTGTTCAAGTCTATCCTATCTCTAAGTCAGAAGCAACTACTCCCATGTGCCTGCCCACAAAAGTTTTTGCCTTTACTTGTATTTAGCATTTCTTTCATTCCAATGGGCTTTCTAGGGCTTTCCCACCCCAGACCTTCACATTGTCTGCAGTCCGTGTTATAAGGGGTGCTCCACCTCTGAATTCCTCTACTTGCCATCGGCACAGCTTCCCACCCTGAGAGGAAGGGTGCTGAGGGTGCAGGGTGGCGGGAACCGTAAGCAGCTGAAGGGGAACAGCCACTGGCAGGGTGGACAGGAGAAAGTCACAAAGGTGCAGGAAAGCTGGGTCTGCCACACAGAAACTTGGCCAAGGAAAGGCACAGCTGGCCTGCAGCTGCTGGGGGTGCCTGAGCAGGAAGTCATGTAGCCAACCCCATGGCGACCAAGAAGGACCACTGTCCCTCAAAGGTGGCCCCACCGGCACAAAAGACGGAAAGTGGAAGCTGGCTGGGGGGCTTCACTTGGAGAGGACCTGTCCAGCAAAGAGCTGCGAGTCACTGATGAGCATCTGCACAAGCTCTCACGACTTCCTGCAGCAACCCCTCATCCTGCACAGCCCCTGTAGCCCCGCCCACCCAGCTCTCCTGGACTCACCCCCAGGAACAAGGCTCTCAGCGGCTTCCCAAAGACATGCTGGCATGCTGGTTTCTACCTCATGCTTCTTTTCTACCCCAAACTGCCCCTGGTCAGCTTTCACAGTCCCTCAAACATCTGCTAACACAACAGTTGCTGCCTGTTCTGAGGCCTGCTCAGGGAGGTTTGGGGACTCAGTGTGTGGGCAGCTGCTATCAATCAAACCTCTGTTTCGGCATCCCGACCCCTCCCCACAAACATCTTGCTTCTGTTTGAAGCACTGTTGAGAAGTACAATTTGTTGTTCTTTCAAGATGACCAGCTTGGAGTTAAAAATACAGCAGGGACTATGACACCCAGGGGGACTGCATTCAATGGGTGATCTTTTTAATTGTTGCTTTTTTCTGAAATCTTTGCTCACACACATGTGATCTATGTCTAAATGGCCTCATATAGCTCAAGTCTTGCTGGGAGCCAACCAGTGCTGGGTGGTCAAACCAGGTCTCAAAAAAGCAGTAAGGAAAATGTCAGCAAAAGTCCTGCTAATAAACGACTCACACCCTCAGGCTGGGCCCTGCCCTCAATGGCATACATTGTCATTCTGCGAAAGGAAGGCTGCAGCCTCACAGAGAACACCAACCAGGAGGGCCAAAAACACCACATGAGGAGGAAAGCTGTGCAGGAGGCCCACGGGGCCAGGCTTGCGCAGGGATAGCAGCACAGCCAGTCCTCTGAGCTGCCTTTGGGCAACTTGCTCTGTGGAACCAAGTGGTTGTAATTACAAGTATAGGGAGGGCGGCCACTGCGGGACTAGGTCCCTGCGTCATTTCCCCCATTAGGGCTTTCCTCACTACAGTCAGTCTCCCCGACTCAGGATCCAGATGGCCACCTCACCTGCAGCCTCATTCAGCATCTCTGCCTGCTCTCTTGGCACTGGGGTTTTAAGAAGACATGAGCAAAGACAATCTGAAAGCAATGTCAACACCCCACCCTGTGCGTCTCATCCCCAACGGACCAGAGTTAACTGGGACAGCTGTCCCCCAGGGATGCGGCTAGGAAGGGGTAGGGTGGCCAGCGCGCCCCCGGGATATTTCCACCCTAGTTTCAAGGGTGACAGATAGGAGAATGCTCACACACGGCCAACTTCCTCTGGCAAGGGGGTGGGGGCGAATCCAATTCTGTCACCATTTCATAACCCTGGGCTCTGAACTCAGAGTTGACTGCAGGCTGAGCTGAGCTGCGGGGCAGGCCTCCTTCCCATTTACAAAAGAAAAGCGATGAGGCAAGAAGATGAACAAACAAGACACAGAAAGTGGCATGAACAGAAAAGGGAGGATGGAAACACAGGGAAAATGGTGGACAAACAAAGAAAAATAGGCATTATTATTATTTTTTTTTTTTTTGAGACGGAGTCTCACTCTGTTGCTCAGGCTGGAGTGCAGTGGCGCGATCTCGGCTCACTGCAAGCTCCGCCTCCCGGGTTCACGCCATTTTCCTGCCTCAGCCTCCCGAGTAGCTGGGACTACAGGCGCTCGCCATCACGCCTGGCTAGTTTTTTGTATTTTTAGTAGAGATGGGGTTTCACTGTGTGAGCCGGGATGGGATGGTCTCGATCTCCTGACCTCGTGATCCACCCACCTCGGCCTCCTGAAAAATAGGCATTCTCATAGCAGACTGAGGGCACTTCCCAGGAACATCCACCCTCTGCTCCTACCTCTGCCTCTGGAGGCACCCAGAAGCAGCCCACACCTTCTCTCCAAGTCCTGTGACTGTGACGATGATCATGAGTATGTGTCAGCACCCAGCCTGTGCCAGCCAATACACTGGGTGGGGCGGGTGTGGGTACATACAGATACAGACACACACACACACACACACACATATCAACAGATGTGGACACACACATATATAAACACACTCATATGGACAGCGCATTATCCACATACGTTGTTTCTCTTGCCCCCCCCAGTCCTGTGGCAGTGGTGGCATTTGCTGCACAGACATGTCAAGCAATTTGCCTAGGGCTTCCAGTCTCCGGCCCCACCTCTGGAGGCCTTCTAGTGTGTCAATGTCACCTTCTAAATGCAGGTCCAAAAGCGAACACCATGCCCAAAAGAGCCCTGGCAGGCATAGGGACCAAGAGAGCTTCAGTTTCCTCAAGAGGGACGGGAACGGACAAGCTCTGAGGTCACATCTCCTGACATCTTCTGCTTCTAGCACAGAGTCTACACCCCAGGGCACTTGCTCCTGCTGAACTCAACTGTGGATACAGATGAGGGCAGGGCCTTGGACCTCAGAGCTTCCTGCCCTCTTACTCTCTTGGATTCTCTCCCTGGACCCTTTCCTGCGGGCAGGCTGGAGGGGGCTCCAGCTACCACAGTCCATCTGGCCATGCCGAATCATGGCCAGAGGGAAGCCGCCGTGTACTCACACACACCCTCAAGATCTGATCTGGGCCCCAGTCGGGGCCTCTAGGGGAGCTGGGGCTCTTCAGAATGGCCAGCTGCTCCAAAGGTCTAACTGAAAAGGCCTTCTGCAGACTCACACACCTGGCCTCAGAACCCACATACGAAGGGCGCCTTTACAAGAATGCACAAGTGGAGCTCTCACCCCCAAAGGCAATGTGTAAACCAAGATCAAAAGGCCCATGAAAGAGAAGCCAGAGCCCAGAGGAAGGAAGCGTGGGCCACACCTGGGTACAAGCCTGCCCTTCCAAAGATATGGAAAGCCCAACTCCAAGTCTTGCCTCCATGGGCATGCAGAGCAGATCCCAGCCCCTTCTCGGTGGTCCCAAATGTTGAGTGAAGCCACAGCATGTAGAAACTGGGGTCTGTGGCCAGTGGTCTAACCTCAGTGGCCATCTAGCAACATATTAGTCCTTGTACACCAGCAACATGCCCAGCTCATCAGGTTACCATGCACGAGGCCCTGCACTGTCCAGGGCTCTTGATAAATACATAGGGATACCCTAGGCCTCGTTCTCAGGGCCCCACAGAAAAACAAGGCCCACCTCCCCAGGCTAGAAATCAACTGATGATGGAGCCAAAGCAGGCCGAGCCCCATGGAGAGAGGGCTGACTAGGGTCTAGACTCTTGGTGGGGGCATGGCTCAGCGTTCACGGGCCCAGCCTCAGGGCTCTGGCCATCGGCCTTGGGCACACACACTTTCCAGAGGACCCTCTCTACTTTCCCTATGCCCAAGACCCGCTGCCAAGAAGGCGGCCAAGGACAGACAGGCTGAACCAGAGCAGCCTCCTCGGGTTCCGCACACCTTCCCAGATCTGGGAGGCCTGCCTGCGGCCACGGAAGCCATCTATCAACTGGGCGCGGCCCCACTGAGCATTACATTTTTAAATAGTATCTAACCAAACGAGGTCAAGAAATGTCTCCAATGATGCCAGTGGTGTTATTCCAGCTGTGGCTAGCAACATATAACAACATGTATGTTGTTTTTATTATCCGTCTACTCATTAGGTAATAAAATATGCTCAGCATTAAAAATGTAACTGAAGCATTATCATACCCAGAACTCTGGGCTCTGGGTTTTCCTCAGAAGTCACCCAAATCTGTCACCTTTCCAGACTTTTTACCTATTTAATTTTTTCTCAAGAAGGGAAATTCCTCTTGGTGTCAAATAAATGCGTTCAATCCCTGTCCAGCTAGTAAAGTCAAAAACGTTCCACTACACTGCAAAAAGAACGGCACACGCCTGTAGCTGCGATGGAAGAAATGGAAACTAGCTGAGGAGGGGCAGGAGCACTGACCCACACCCCTTCAGGCTCTCCCCCAGGCGGAGCCCACTGACACAGGGGAGGAACAAGCACACCACCATCTCGCCCTCCCACTGCCCCAGCCAGTGCCCGGGCTCTTGAACAAAGGTGGCCAGAAAGTCTGGACTCTGGGGCCAGATAAACTTTAGACTTAAGACACCTGCACCTCTTCTTTTCTGGGTAGACCTCTATGTTGGGAGTAGGAACTAAAGGAGAGAAGAGCAAAACCCCATGAAGAGAAACTGCACATTCTTTGTAAAAGGAAAGAAGACCCAACTGAGAAAACAACATTGGGCTTGGAAGGAAGTTAGCTATGCCCGCCTAAAACACAGTGAGCACGTGAGCCCGCCTGCCCTGGATCTGGCCATAATCCTGAGTGACCAAGGCCAACCCCTCTGAAATCATCCTCACCAACAAGAAGATCTTCACCCCTTGAAACCCAGTGAGACCAATGTTTACATAAATAAGTCCAGAAAAGATGATGGTCAGACTGCGGCATTAAGCAACTGACAGCTCCTGGATGAACACAGAGCCAATAGTGTTGTGGCCCATCACATCCACCCATCCTTGAGTCAGAGGTCACAAGGGCCAGCACCACTTCCTCATCCCCAGCCAGACCCAGATGCAGCCAACTCTCAGGCTCAGAGATGCTCCTGATGACAGAGTAGGAACTCCAAGTTCATCTCATTCAAATCAATATCCAAGATCAGTGTTAGCACAAGGCAGAGCTCCAAGACAGAGGATAAAGTCCAAGTGACAGGGGCGTGTGGCCAGATACTTCTACAGCAAAGGGCAAGGATGACTGCAGAGGCAGCTCAGAGAATACTGGTCACAGCATCTTCAGGGCCTCACATTTCAACAGTTTAATCAAAGGAATAAGCTCTCCGTAATCACTAGCTCTCGGAAACCATTACCCACACCCCTGATCTCAGGACCAGCATAATCCAAGGGACACTGAATCCCAGTGTGTGTAAACGTTTCTTGCAGCAGCTGCAGGGGCGGCTTCCTGGGAGAGACAGCTCCAGTGAAGGGCCGGAGGGGAACACCAGTGTTTGGTTCAGTGAGTCTGCCCACCGACAGCCCACCTCTCCCCATCCACCTGCCCTTGTACCCCTAGCACTGCACTCACAGTGAAAGGGAATATTTGGTTGTAAATAGAAATAAACGCTTTTAAAAAACCAAGTGGAAATAATCTTTCTTTGAATAGGATTTTAAAGAACAAGGAAACTAACCCACTCCTGGGTATTTCTGAAACTGGTGTTCTACGCTTGTCTAGGACGGCCCAGACCCAGCAGAGGCTCCAGTGAGCACCAAGGTGACTCCAGGATGCTGGGGCTCTTACCTGTGCCATCTTGGCAAGGTCTAGAGAAGGCCTCTGCTCCTGCACTTCTTCAGGGCGCCGCCTTTTAACACCGACCTTCTTATCGTTCAGGACACACGGCTGGGAGCGGCTGCGGGAAAGGCCGCTGGAGCGTCTTGCCAGCTCTGGCGTTGAGGCAGGTGTGCTGCTGGCTGAGGGAGGACAGTATTCCACAAAGGAAAACTGCTCATGTGAGCAAGAGAGGGACCGTTGCAGGTCCAGCCGGCCCCCTCCCATGGGATGCGGGTCAGGGTTCCAGGCGTCACCTGCCTGTCCACACGGGGCTGAGCCTGGCACCCCCTGGCAGGGCTGCCCTCCAAATCGATGGTGGAGTCCTGCCTGGTCGCAGGGTGAGGAGAGCACGTTGGCCCGGGAAGGGAGGCTGAAGCTGGAGCTCCTCTGCATGGTGCTGAAGCCGTTGGAATAGCGCTGGACGCTGCCCCCACTGTAGCAGCGTCTCTTTTCCACAGGAGTCCAGACTTTGGAGCCCAAGGGCCTCCATGATGTCCGGCAGCTGGACATCTCATCGGAGAAGGACAGTGAGCGGCACTGGCGCTTGCTAGGGGGTGCTGAGGGGTTCCCGTTGTGGTCACTGATGCTGAGGTCTTTGATCAGACTGGTCACAGCACAGGCGGTCACTGCCTCCCGGTGCCACAGTGAGTTGTCCTTTTCAGGCAGGCATTCCCAGATGCTGGTGCTCGGTTGGTCAATCTGAAGAGGGCATTTCCTGTCCAGGTCTCGCCATCTGTCGTTTTCTGGTTCACAAATGACAAGGAGAAAACAGGATTTGAGAAGGCCTTCACTCCAGCCCTTTAATATCTCCACACCAACAGCCCGTTTCAAACACAGTATCTTAGAGCCAAAAGGCCCTTAGAAACCATCCAGTCCAACCTCATTTTACAGATGAGAAACTGAGGCTCAGAGAGGAGAAGTGAATCTCAAGGCTTTGAGTTGGAAGTTGGAAGCGGAGCAGGGCCTAGAATCCAGATACACCCCTGGGACTCCTGATACGGTTTTCTTTCCAGTGTACCATACTGCCTCCCAGGAGAATCCAAAGCAATATTTTTCATCCAAAATGCTTTCTCATCTTATGGGTGTGAAACCGACTTGACCTGAGCCCTGCCCTGGCCAGTAAGAGAGTCAGGACAAGACATATGTTAAGTGCCACTGGGTTCTCTGCAGTTCTCAGGACTGGGACTCGATGCTCTGGCAGAAGACCACAACCAAAGACGTCTCAACACTTCAGACGGGCACTGCCCGGTTAAAAGATGGCTGGGGCACTGCCAGGTTAGTTCACCCCAATTCCACCTTGAAACCCTTTGCTAATAGAAGCTGGAGCTGGTACTGATTTAGATCACCTCCATCAAAATGCTCAACATCGATGTCACCAATGGCTGCCAATCACAGCATTTTCTCTATGTTCACTCGATTTTTCACTTAAAGCAATTAAAATCTGTAAGAACAAGTCTTGGGCTTCACAGACTTAAGGGCACCACTTAAACTTATGTATTCAGGTCTTTACTTGAATATACAAATAAATAACCTATCCTGCTATGAAATGCTACATTTGCACTTGAACCTTTATTTTGTGAAATATTCAAGAACTATTTACTGTTTTTCTACTATGGAATCAGGCACCATGTGGGGAATTTTAGGAGATGCAAAGATAAATTTGACATAGTTCTTGTATTCAAGTCTACAGTATAAAAGCAAAGTTAAGAAATATGCCATGCTGTCAGGGAACAACCTGTTAGTACTATTTTCTCAAACCTATATATATTTATAAATCATGCACATGTGAATGGCTTGAGTCAGTCAAGAGAAGAATACAAGTGAAACCTGCAATGATATTTGGTAGGTATTTAAATGCACGCAGGGTCTCACAGCAATGCAGATCACTTACTGAGCATTCACCTGGGCTGTGTAATCCACACAGCACCCTGAGAGCAGGTACCATCATGGACCAGATCAGGAGACCAAGGCTTGGGGGACATTGAGCAACTGGCCCAAGGCCACACAGCTAGCACTAGACAGGATGTAAACCCAGCTTAGTCAGGCCCCAGAGCGCAGGCCCTTTTCACTACACTGCAGCGCTGAGGCAGACTGCAGGGGAGCCTGACTCTGGCCCTGGCCTTAAGGAGTTTATGGGTCAGGCAAGATGGGCTCAGGTGCGGAAAACTGAGACTTAACCCATGTGTGCTCGAGGCAGCAAGGACTACAAACCTATCTCCTCTACCAGTGGCCACTCCTCAAAGGGCACCAAGAGACACAGCCAGCTGAGCGTCACAAGTAGCAGCTTCTTGACTGACTCAATGGGAATGACCTGTGCAGCCCAAAGGGAGGGCCAGGAGCCCAGAGGAAAAGCTAAGGCGCAGCTAACAGTGGTACTCCTTCCTCTTGGGCATCCTGCCAAGGTCATGAGATACAGATTGAGGGGCTGGGACCCTGGCAGGGGACACTGCTAGAAATTATCCAGAGGCTGTATTCATGGAGGGCCTCAGAAGCTGGAGATGCAGGAGAGAAATCTTCCAAAAGCCCAGGCAAGCCAGCTGCAACAAAGCAAGACTGTCGCTAAACATCCAATTCCTTCATCATACATCGCTCATCTCATCTCCGAAATTTCCCAGGGCCTGACCACAGCAGGTCTCAATATCTGCTCCTCCAACTAGACTGGATCAATTACTTCCAAATATCATCCAATGTACCCCTTCCTGCAAGTTATATTAGGTTGTTCAGACAGGCTTCACCACCAAGGAAACCATTCCCTTTGGGTATTCACCATTCCATTAAACCAGCTTCAACTTGACACTGGTCAGCAGCTGAAAGTCCAATAAACTAATATAAAGTAAATTTTTTTTTTTTCAGACAGGACCTGGCTCTGTTGCCCAGGCTGGAGTGCAGTGGCATAATCCCAGCTCACTGCAACCTCCACCTCCCAGATTCAAGCTATTCTGGTGCCTCAGTCTCCTAAGTAGCTGGGATTATAGACGTGTACCACACACCCAGCTAATTTTTGTATTTTTTGTAGACATGGAGTTTCACCATGTTGACCAGGCTGGTCTCAAACTCCTGGCCTCAAGTGATCCACCCACCTTGGCCTGCCAAAGTGCTGGGATTACAGGCATGAGCCACCGTGACCGGCTATAAAGTAAAATTAAAGGAAATATAAACTCTTGTTGACAGAGTCACAAATATCTCAGTTATCATCTGATTTAAAAGAAAACAGAAAGTTATCCTAAGAAAAAAGTGAAGATTTATGTATGATGATGTTCATCAAAATGATGAGCAATAGAAAATGGTAAACATAATTAAAACATCTTACAGCAGGGGCTGGTTAAATAAATTATCAAGGAATAACATGGAGCACGAAGAAGCAGAGTTTCAAAGAACATTAAATGATGTGGGGAAATGCTAATGATATAAAGTTGAGCATAAAGAAATAGGATGTAAAACTGTATAGAGGGTGTGATTTCTACTTAGCAAAATACATCTGTTGTATGTGAAGGTAAGAAGGAAATAAACCAAAACGTTAACAGTGGATTGGCAGACAGCTGGTTGGTAAATTTATTTTTTCTCTTTTGTTTTTCTATAGTCTCCAAATGTTCTGAGAAAAAATGTCTTACCAAATATGTGGGGGATGTGACCACCAAGCCCACTGGTGCTGTGCCCTTGCTGAACTCAGGAAGCGAGCCAGGGTCAGGGTGGGGGCCCACAGCCCGCCCTCTGCTGAGTTGGCTCCTCTGGGTTTTCCGGAAGTTGCTGTACCAAACGCTGGCCACTAACTTCTCTTTTGAGACAAGGCACTGAGGCACCAGATGGGCCAGGAATGTGGCCGACTGAGGAAAAAACCAACGGGTTTGGCACAGAGCGGCAAGGGTGGCCGGTGCTCACGGAGCCTGAGACAGTATACTACAGACTGTGTCTCCACCAGGCCTCGGGGAAACCCACGAGATGAAAAGGAGTTGATCCCACTCTCAGAGGATGCCATTTTCTATTCCATTTGTGTGCCACTGGCCTGGAATTTTCCCCATCTCTAGGGAAATCATAGAAGAAAGGGAAATCGGGAGCCAGCTAAACCACCCCTCCCATCTGCCCTTCCTTTCCCACGGCCAGCCTGTGATCTTGGTGCTTCTTGAAGGCATCCCTCAGGGCCTCCCTACGCCAGGCCTACCTCCTCACTGCCTCTAGATAACTTTCTGAAGCCCCCACCGATTGGGGCCTATTCGCTTCAGGTGTCACCCGCTGCTTCTGGGAAAGAAGACAAGCATTTCAGACTGGCACCCGGGCCCATCTCCTCATCATTTTCCCCAACAAACTCTACACTCCAGGTAGCAAACCTCCTATGACAGTGGAGGTCAGAAAATAATCACATAGAGTCAAAACCATCCTTGAAGAATTCCTGAACCAGCCCACAAAGTACACCTCCTCCACCCAGCTTTGTGTAGACAACCCAAAAGGGTAATTCTTATGCACCAGCGATTCTTTATAAAACTAAAGTTTAAGTAACTAGACTGCAGGAGCAAGCACAGGTAAGACCTATATGCAGAAAGGCTGGAAGTCCAACTTGCTGGGCCTTGAGGTAACCACCAAAACCCAGGGACATCAGAGCTGGGTGATGAATTCCTACAGGACCTACTCCTTCTATGTTACAGAGTAAGCCTCTATGGCCTGTAAGATTTGTTGTAGGGAAGATTCGAAGAGTCAGTTTTTAACTATGAAGAGAAGTTGTAGCTTCCCCCAACATCAGCTCTTTCACTCATACACACCCTTACAAAGGCCTGGAATGTTCTTTTCCTGCCTTTACCCTCCTTTCACCAAGAGTCTCCTCATTTAAAAAGCCAACTCAAAGATCCTCTGAAGATAACGCCTTCTCCTAGCTCTATGATTGTACAGCACAGAGGTACCTGAACTTTATGGATCTGCTGACCCATCTACTTCTCCTCCTAAAGCCACAGACTCTCAAGCACAGCCCCAATGTGGCTCCCCAGTGCCTAGCACAGAGCAAGGCACACAGCAGACCTTAGTCACTGATGCATGAATGAGGGAGTGGATTGCAAACTGCAGACAAAAGCTACAAGAGGATGCGGTGTCCCCTTGGACTCACCTGTCTTTTGTCCTTGGCCTTTGCCAAGGACACCTTTGTGAGTCTTCACAACTCACCTTTGTGAGTCTTCCTTGGCCAGGTAAGTCCAACCTGGGCTGTGCCCTGAACTGTCTGCCTCACCTGGGCCATGTGGCCATGTGTGACTCAGCCAGGAGATGGGTTGGCAGAGTCATGTCTAAGATACTCTGAAAATGCAAAGCACTGTTATTGTGTATCAACACCAGCCAGGTGGCCACTTGTTCAGTCTGCAGGCAGATAATATTGTAATTGTTTCTATCTTTATCGCTTTGAGAAGTACAATATGAGAAAAGTAAAAACAATCAAGGCTATGTTTAGCCCTGTGTTTTCCCCATTCGCTCATGGAACAGAAAGCGATTTGTTGGGTCAGATCACCAGACAAAAGAAACAGGAATAGAAGCTAATTTTTAATGGCAAACTGCCCCAAGCGCTAGGCCCTAACGTCACACCGTACAAAGGGCCTCGGTAGGCCTCCAAGAAGAGGATATGGGGTGCCCCTGCCCCCTCCATTCAGTATCACTTCTGCACAAACAACTATAACTCTTTCAAGTCACAATGGCCATGATGTAGGAGTCTACTGAGCAACAGTCACTTGGTGTAGCGGAATGGGCAAGGACCTGGGTTCAAACCTCAGCTCTGTTAGTTACTCAGTTCCTCGTAGCTATTAGGAGAATTAAATAGGCATCTCATACAGGGTATAGAGTAGGCTCTCAAAAGCAGCAGTCATCATAAGGATAATCAACGGTACTGGAAAACGCTCTCCTAGCTGAGGCTTGACTCAACCAGAGCTGCAACTGGGTGCCGGCCTCTGTAGAATCTGGCTGGAATGGAAACCTGGCTTCTCTGACTAGGATTTCTCAAAGTGTGGCTTCTGGGCCACCTACAGGAGCATCCTTTGGGGGTGTCTGTTAAAATGCAGGTTTCTAGACCCTGTCTCTGACTTGGTAAATCAGAATCTCTCTGGGTAGGCATTTGCAGCTTAACAAGCTCCCCAGGTTATTTCAATGCAAAAATGTTGAGAAATGCTGTTCTGGAAAGCGGATGACATGGAGAACTGAGTTCTCAAACATCTGTCAGAATGGCGGCCCATCCAGACCATCCAGCACCACTGCCCAAAAGCTTCAGGAGGTTTGACAATTCTGGTCTCTACAAATTTGAATTCATAACATCACTGAAAGTTGGTGTTTTATGTTTCGGTTTGGGCCAATTCCAGGAAGAAGAATGGAGAAGGATCACTTCACCCTTCAAGTACTTAGAAGTTTCACAGGACAGGATGAGGACCCTTAGGGCCTCCTTCTCAAGCTACATAACATGCTCTCGATGGAGAGCCACTAGCAAAGGCCTTAGAAGCTAATTTACTCCTGTGAACAAGATGAGTGTGAAGCCTCCCACTTTCTCCCCGAGAACACGCAATGGCCCATCAGCTGTGTCCTAAAGACACACAGCAGGGCCCCCATCCACCTGCAGCCTGACACCAAGCCGCTGGCAGACCTGAGCAGGGCGCGACAGCCCACAGCCTGAGAGCACAGCATCAGCCCATTCAGTTCTATGCTGCGCCTGTTGCTTTAGCCTTTAGGGCATGTAAAGCTTCTCCGTGTCCCCACTGAGCATTATCTTCACAAGTCTGAAATGAAACATACGTGAGAGCATGTGCATTCGTGTGTAGCGCAAACACACATGAGCCTTTGCCTGCAGATGGGAGAGTGAGCCACACAAGCATCCTTGGGCCCAGTTCTCTCACAGTCTTGGACAGACTAGGCTCTTCCAAAGCTGAGGCTTGATGACTGAGCTTGAAGTTTCTGACTTTTGATTATGCCACAAAGAACAGGAGAATGAGATGCCTACATATGCAGAGACAAGGACCCAAATCCCCAAATTTGCACTCACAAGGCTCTGGTCCTGTCACTGTTTGACTAAGAAGGGCAGAAGACTGCTGTGTGCACAGATCCTAGAGCTCGAAGCAAGAAAAACACTCAGAGGAACACGAATGGTATTTGACCTCAAATGTTATTTCCATTTCTACCCTTAAATGTGAAGGAAAATTCCCAGGGCCCCAGATTCTTGGGGGACTATAAGCCTTCATATATTCAAAAGATAGAGGAGCTTTATAGCCCTGGAGAGCTCTGTACTATGTTTTCAATGGTGCCTTATGGTCACATAAGTACAGCAGAATGTGGTTTCCAGAAAAGGTTAAGCACCTCAAGTACAGACCAATGCCCCAATTAGCAAGCCTGCTGTCAGATCAGGACCAGCTGACTCATTCTTACATTTCACACCTATCTACTGGTGCTGACAATGAGTATCTCTCCCCTCCTGTGGGCTGGGCTGTGTGAACTTGGCCTCAGGGCCACAAAGGTTCTATGCTTGGTTTGGGGAGAAGCTCACCAAATCATCAATGGGAAAATCAAGAGAGCCAAGGTGTCTCTCTGAAGGTGGTTTTGCTAAACTGATCTTACGAAAAGAACGTGGGGGTGCGGGGGACACAAGCAGGGCAATGACATGAGCTCCCCCATGATTGTCTCATCTGTTTTTAAATGGACTTGAGAGCCTCTGGCTCCCTGGAGGGTCTCTTTGCTTATATGACCAGAAGGAGACTCAATTCAGAGCAGTGTCAGGAACAAAAGGTCCTCGGGCTTTGCCTGCCAGGCCTTAGCTTCAGGTCCTGCCCACGCACCTGAGATGGACTGTAAAATGGCAGCCGTGTCTTGGGTTGGGGGACAGCAACACAAGACACCAAGTTCCTCACACAAGGCACAAGGAATTCGGATGGCTAGAGATAGCGCTCCATCAGGACCCACATCCAAGGAAGAAGGAAGGCGGGTCTGCAGGGCTCTGGGAGGTGACAGAGGCTACTAAGTAGGACAAAGTTCGGGGTTCACAGCCATTACCAGGGCCCTGCCCTTACCAGCAGAGTTGTGGTGGCCCATGGCAGCTGCCGCTGCTTCTGGGAAATCTTTGCTCTTACAAAAAGATGCCCGGTGGGATCCTCAAGGTTAAAAACCACACCAGATGGGGCACTGGGAACAGGGGCCTCAATCTCACCATCTGCACAAGGTGGGGTAGACTAGGGTCTCATGACAGCCCTTTCGGTTCTGACCGGGACTTCCTATTCCACCCCCCAAGGCATTCATAAATGTAAGGGAACAGCTAGTATTTGCAATGGCAACAAGAACTCTGAAGGGACAACAAGGTCAGTTTGGTCTATCTCCTCTGGATTTCCATCCTGATTGTGGGTGTGCACAGAGCATGGGAAACGGGCAGCTGCTGGTGATGCATCTCTCAACTGATGTGCACAACAAAGCTGGGTGCCATTAAACAGATGAGGGAACTGGCGACAGGCAGAGTTTTCACGAAACTGTCAACAAATGCATATTTACTGTTAATCAGCTAACACTCCAATAGGGTCCTTGCTGAAGCTGAGGAAGAGCATGAATGTGCATCCCAAGCACATGACTCATCTCATGGGCTGTCACAGCAATCCCCATCTGACTGATGGGGAAACTGGGCTTCAGAACGATGTCACATCTCCCCCATGGACACACATCCAGCAAATGACAGAGCCCGGATGTCAACCTAGTCTGCAGTCCCAAGGTCATGCTCTTGCAGTTGGGTCAGGCTGCCTAACTTGACCATCTCTTCATGTGGAAGGCATGGTACCCAGATAGGCTGGCAGTGGCCATTTCCTGTCCTCTGGCACTATTGTGGTCCCCTCCCCATCAAGTCAGCCCAACCTGGGTAAGAAGGCAGCCCTGGAAAGCTCTGTTTTCACTTGTCACTGGCAACACTTGTCGTGTGCCAACCACATTTTACATCTACTTCCATTCTGTGCTTTATTATTCCTGAAACACTGCCTGAAGCCAATGAATGGTACAAGGAAGAATTTAAATACCCTACATGGACAAACTATTTTAGAGATTTTTAAAAATCACGCATATGACCATAATAAAAATAAAAATAATAAAGCAAACCTTAAAAAATCCTATATACATATACATATATATACATACATACACACACACACACATTTATATATGGATATAATTTTTTTTCAATGAAAACAAATCTCATTCTAGCCTATACTGGTTAACACACAGTCTCTTATTGGAGGACCTGGCCCAATGACCACATTCAAAATGGTTGTCTCTGCAAGACAGAAAAAGTGGCAGAGACCAAAAATTGGGCCTGAGAAGCTCTGATTTTGTTATTGCTGTCATTCATTTTGATTCATTCATTTGTTTATTTGTTCTAAGAATCAAAAACACTCAAGCTCTGACGGCCACCCTTTTCCTACAACGCGCAATCACTTTCCACTTTCCACGACAAACAGTGGCTGAGTTTAAAGACCAAAGCTACCAAATCTCAAAGCAAAATCTTTTAGTCCTCCCCAGCTCAACACAGCCAACTGGTTTACCCTGTAGAAATTAATACAGAGAGTGCCCCAGGGAACAACCCTTTTATGTACAGAGTAGACTTTAACAGCCAAGTAATTAAACCCTGAAAGTAAGGGCTTATAATTAAAATGCGGACAAACCTGAACTAGGGCGGCACAAGGAGGGCTGCTATAATATTTTTACAATTCCTTTTTATACATAATGTATGATCCTTCTGCTCAAGTTTCCTCTATGTTCTTTGCCTGTGAAATAATTTACATTAATAAATAATTTATTACCATAACTCCTAAAGTAATTATGGGTTTCCATCCAATTTTTTTTTAGCACATGAATTGTTTTGTTCTCTGTCCACTGACTTGTATTTACAAGACTTTTCCTAGTAGCCTTTTTAAAATAATTGGTATTGCCTTTGCTTTCTTACATATGAGTGATTTCCAGGTCTCCTCCTCGCCTGAGTGCTGAGGAAAATGGAATGTGTGGTGCCCATTGTCCCTACAATACAAATGCACTGAATGGCTGCAATTAGCCAAGGGTGGTGAATGGAGACTGCGCTCGCTCCACTTGCCCTGTTTCACCAAAAAAGATTAAACTAGTACACGTGTGACCCTGGGTCCCCCACTGCAAATGGCAGAAGATGTGGAGGGAGCCTGGACTGAGAGTCCACATGTGGCCCGGCTTCTCCCCACACAGGACGACTCTCAGCCACAGCCCGGGCCCCTGATTTTTGTACCCACTAGAAATCAGAGTCAGGAGCAAGGGCTGGCTCCCTCGCCCAGTCGGCTGACCAGTGGGTGGGCCGCACCACGGAGCTGCCACCTGACCCACGTTTCCTGTGTCGAGAGCACAAGAACCAGTCATATAAATGGCTCTTTCCCAGAGCAGCTTTGTAGAGGAAATTCTATTTCAGCAAAGAAGGTGGGCTGGGGATGCTCTGGGAGATGAGAAAGGAAGCCAAGAGTCAAAACAGCCTCTGCTGGCAGGAGCCCTGTGGTGGGGGCTGAGCTGGCACCCCAATAAGGGGCACTCAAACCTGGTGCAGGGCTGGCTGGGCAGTGCTCAGCTCTACCCTCTCTGCTTCTCCCATCCACACTCCATGCTGGCTTTGTTCTCTCTTCCACACTGAGAAGAACAAAACCACTTCTCTGTATCAAGTTCCTAAACTGGGGTAGGGGACAAGAGTGGGGAACGGCCTGGTATCCAGCTTGCAATCACAGGGCGTGAAGTGCTTTTAATTAAAAAAATAAATAAAAAGCATAGGCCAGGCGCGGTGGCTTGCACCTGTAATCCCAGTACTTTGGGAGGCTGAGGCGGGTGGATCACCTAAGGTCAAGAGTTCAAGACCACCCTGACCAATATGGTGAAACCCCATCTCTACTAGAAATACAAAAATTAGCCAGGCGTGGTGGCAGACGCCTGTAATTCCAGCCACTCGGGAGGCTGAGGCAGAAGAATTGCTTGAACCTAGGAGGGGGAGGTTGCCGTGAGCCAAGACTGCACCACTGCACTCCAGCCTAGGAGAAAGAGCAAGACTCCATCTCAAAAAAAAACAAACAAAAAAACAAAAATAAAATTAAAAAGGCATTGTTGTGAGTACTCGATTTATATTAGTTATGTGTTTTATCTAAGTGGGTGCAGAGGAGGCTGGGCTACTTGAAACGCTGGCATTTTAAGAAGTGACCAGGGTGCTGTGCTCCTTGCTCTACTGCACTTGCCCAGATTTTCTGCAGAACATTCGGGAAACTTGAACTCATACTGGCTTCCAGCGAGGACCCTGGCATGGGGGCTCAGGAGGAAAAAAATCCTGAGTCACAGGACCAACTGTCCCCAGCTCTCATGGGAGAATTCCACTGATCAGCACCAGAACATGAGTCTTTTATCTTCAGGAGACAGGCTGGGGGTTGGTGATTATGATAATTTGGTGTTTTATCTTTGCACAGCATTGTCAAGAGCTGGAAGGGCCCAAAACCCTCTTGAAAAGTCCAGCCGGCCCCTCAGAGTATTCTCTTCCCCACTGTTGAAAAGCAGGCATGCCAGGCGCGGTGGCTCACGCCTGTAATCCCAGCACTTTGTGAGGCTGAGGCAGGCAGATCACGAGGTCAGGAGATCAAGACCATCCTGGCCAACATGATGAAACCCCGTCTCTACTAAAAATACAAAAATAAGCTGGGCGTGGTGGCACACGCTTGTAATCCCAGCTACTTAGGAGGCTGAGGCAGGAGAACTGCTTGAACCCAGGAGGTGGAGGTTGCAGTGGGCCAAGATCATGCCACTGTACTCCAAACTGGCGACAGTGAGACTGTCTCAAAAAATAAAAAATAAAAAGAAAGAAAGAAAGAAAAGCAAAGCAGGCACACCTCTGATGAAATCTTGCTTCCTGGGGTGCACTCCCGGTTCACAGAGCACCAGGAGGGCTGGAGAGGCAACCTGAGCTTCCACTAGACAGAGTGCACAGGGTGAGGCTCCTGGCTGCTGACCCCTCTCCCCCAGCAAGTGCAGGAAAGGGACAGAGGTGGGAGGGAGGATGTATGCTAGTGTGTGGCCGTCACCTTAAATCCCCACAACTTGCAAGCTGAGGAAACCTAGCCAGGAAGACGGGGTGGTATCCCCATAGTTCAAGGGCCTCCACATCTCATGGAAGTTGGCCTAAGCAGCGCGGAATTCACTGTTCATTGATCTTTCTCCTCCACCAGACAGAAACCTCCCTGAGGGAAGGGGCAGGGTCTGATCCACTCTATCCCTCACCAGGTGCCTGACACACAGCAGGTGCTCAAGTCGTATCTATGACAGCACGCCACTGCAAATGAAACAAAATGCAGTCAGTGAAACACCTCAGTGATGCACAGCCATGCAGGTCAGGGTTTTCCTGAATCAGGGAGGGGCTGAGCAACAGAAAGATGAGGCCCGTAGACAGAGAGCAGCAGAGGAGAACGAGGGGACTCCAAAGACCTCCCACCAGTACAACGGCTCCCCGCTTCTCCCTCTGCTGCCTCGCAGTGCCCTGGCACTGTCCCACAGAGCAGAAGGAAGACAGGACCCTGCTAAAGAGGAGAAGAGCCTGGGACAGAGGCACTGGGACCCTGCCAGCACTTCCTAAAGAGTCACTCTGTAAACAGGAGTCTGGAGACACAGCGTAGTCCCTCCTGGAAACCATGGCCTCCCCGGTAGAAAGCAGGTTGCTGGGCTCCGCAGCCTCCAATAGACTCTCCTGGGCCATCTGGGCTTTTCCCCACACACCTCCCCTCCCTGGGGCCTCTGCCTTGGTCCCTGGGCCTCAAGACTTGCCCCTACAAGGGTGAGTCTCTCTGCCATCACAAACCCACCACACTTTCACCTTATTGTAACTTACATAGTGCAAAGACCAGAAACCCTTGAAATAAAGACCAGTATCTCCACAACCCAGTTTACTGATCTGGCCCGGTTGACAGCTAAAGTCTAGGCAGGGTTGAGGGTTTGGGCATGCTGGGGCCTCTTTCTCTTTCCCAGCACGACACAGGAAGGAAGCTCAAAGGTGAGGCTGTCCCAGGAAGCAGGCAATGAGGCAGGCTTCTGAGCTATGTGTCTGGGGCGCTGAGGGTTTGCTGAAAGCCGTAAACCACGGGGGAGGTATTCAATCCTGTGGGGACGGGCCTCCGAAGTATGTCATACGGAAAACCAGGGCCAGCTGATCTCCCTGTCTCCATCTTCTTCAGCGGCAGCATCAAGAGACCCGCCACATGTCCCAGAGCCATGGCATGTGGTTGAGAAGAAAACAATCTCCCTTCATTGCCCACCTGAGTCCAACTCTGCCTACTGACGGAGCTTGCACAGGGCCACCTCACTAGACCTCAGTTCTCCCGTATGTACATGAAGCCGCTGGCAGAGCCAGCGGGGCCCGGCATGTACCGAGCCTGGCACAGGGCTCAATCTGACACATCACCTCATCTACAGCAACTGTATCTGAAGAAGAAAAACAAAACACCTCACGTGCAGGAAGGACCGAGAAGGAAAGGCAAGGGAAACTCTTGAGGTCTGACCAAAGTAACCTTTGAATCTGAAAGCCCACAGTTGTCATCCATCATCCAAGAGTGGTTTCTGAGTCCACACAGACGTTACAGAAACTCATGCGGCAAGACGTTCCCAAAGGTGGGCAAGGAGAGCCACAGAGGGACACTGAGAGGTCAAACAATGCCCAATCACCTGAAGCATCAAGAAATCAACATAATCAATGGTCATCTTTTTTGCCCCCTATAAAAAACAGTAATTCACACTTGCACAGAAACAGAAGATCAAGGCAATCTTCTCTGGTAGGCATGTCAGCAAAATGGATCAAGAGCCTTAAAAATGTCCCTGCCCTCCAGCCTGTCTATTCCACTCCTGTAAACTATCCTAGCAAATCATCTCAAAGGCAGACAAGGAGTTAGGCACTTACATAGTCACTGTTCATCACAACAGCAAATAAAACAGCCCCTTGACCCACCAGCCTAGATGTAGTTACATCACTAAAGACATCCTGATACACTTACCACACAATGTGGCACTGTAAACCATTAACATGCATGGAATGAACAATTTTAATGCTGTGGGAAGATGATGGTAACTACTCCAAGGGAAAAAAGCAAACGAATATAGTTTTACCTAATTATATGTTCATCGTGCAGTGGGCTATATAAAAAATGCTAAGAACATAAACATACACAAAAATATCAACAGTAACTCTCCCTGGGCATTGGGGCTCTGAGAGATTTTTATTGCATACTTTACACTATTGTGTATTTTCTGAATGAAAAAAATCGACATGAATTACTTTAATCATCAGACAGAAATTCTCAGTGTTGGAGTTGTAAACCACACATTAGTGCCTGTCCCTTCACTCAGGCACCATAGGGGACCAAAATAGTTAAAACACACAGAAGAGTCCCGGGGCTGCACTTTTTGAACTTGGGTCCAGAAAGTGCTTTGAGCGTCTCACCTGGAGGACTCAGACCCTGGCTGGAAGGACTAGGAGGACAGCTTCCAGGACGGCCTTGAGTACTTACCCATAATTCCACAAGAGAAAAGTGTAGGTCCTTGACTCATCTTCTTTGGCGTGTGCTGAAAACAACCAGAAAAGCTATTCACTCTTCAAATCATAGGAAGCATGTTTGCACTGACTCTCTACTGATCCCTTCTAAAGTCACAATAAAAGGGTGGCTGTCCTTTGCCAATGTCAGATCAGGGAAAGGAGGAAAAGGTATTCAAAGAGAAAACATCTGCACAGAATTAGGCCCAGACTTTTTGTCCCAAGTCTCTAGTGAGTTATGGAGTCCATTGAGTTAATGGGCTTTGAAAACACACAGAAAGCCCCATCACTTCTGACAGGAGGGGATTTTTCCACATAAGAGATGTGGAGGCGGCCCAGGGGCAGGATGGATGGTAAACAGCGGAACAAGCTTCCTTGAGCTGGGCTGAGAAGAGACCAAAAGAGGAGGGGACCTCCCTGGGGACACGAAGAACCTCAAGTAGGGAGCAGAGGGCCCCAGGTCCGACTCCGAGACCCCTCCCTTCCAGATCCAGGGAGAACAGCTCTCCCGCTCTGGTGAGAAGCATGGGGAGAGCTCAGAAGGGCTGGCCTCTGCTCTGCAGACTGTTTTGTGGCTACACTGAGGCCCCCTGAGGCATTTTCTCTGAACTGAAACAGAAACTCAAGGGTTATACTTGGTCTCAACATAACAGCGATGGCTTTTGAACTCCTTGGCACTGTATTTCCACAACAGTTTCCTTTCCACTGTAAACATTCTACATCTTTCCTGATGCCCCCCGCTTACCCTCAACTGAACGCTATGGCCACTGGGCAGAAAATAGGCCAACGAGGCCTAGAAGAACCCCAAATCCAGGGCACTTGCTCCACGGCTACACAGTAAGCTGGGTGTAGAATATTCTGGGGGTTCCTCATGCTAGGTGATACCCAGGTCAAGAGGCTTGCCTGGTCCTCTCATGAGCAGAGACTACCCAGCCAGAGCCTCAGGAAGCAGCTCTGCCTCAAGTGCTCCGAGGCTCCCTCACTCACTCGCCCACTCGCTCAGTGGGCATGGGTGGGTGATTCTTTCTGGGCGGGCTGTGCTGGGGGTTGATCATGCAATGGTGAAAGGAGCTCTCAGCCCCAGAGAAATGAGCTTGTCACAGAAGGCTCGAACTTCTGAAAGGAACCCCCAACACTCCCCATCAAAATGACACAAACAGACAAGGCTTCCAGGCTGGTAAGTGGACGAGGGCCCAGGTTCTGGCTCTTTAAGGCCTGGCAGGACGGTGGGGCTGAATGGGAACACCTGGCCCATCCAGGTAAGAGGGTGGCAAGCACCTGGCACCAGGTCCCTCACCTCATCCCCATCCACCCAATCCAGGGACCTCTGCACGAGGTCAACACTGTGCTCATCCCACAGGGTTACTAAGGGTCCGTCCTGATCAGCCTGGGGACACAGAGGTGGAGGAGGGCTCACACTTCACAGAAGACAGTCACAGACAAACCACGGGGAGATCGGGGCTGGAGGGGATGTCCAGGCAAGTGTGCTGGGATGGGGGTGGACACCGGGGCGGCCTCCTGCGGGGGATGCCTAGACTGGTATTGAGGACCACAGGAGCTTCTAGGGCTGAAGGGGAACAGGGCAGTCCTCCTACAGGTCGCCCTCCTCAGTTTAAAATGATCCTAACAGTATCATCACACTCGGTCACCCTCCTGGATTCCACAGTGATGTAACCATCCCCTGTACCACCATCTGTGGAAATATCTGGGAAGAATTCAAAACGGCTACACCTGCTTCCTCCCATCGCCCGCCACACAATCCCAGCTGAGACCACACCAAAGTCATGCAATGGAAAGTGGATGACAAGCGCACGAGAGCCCTGCTGCTGGGGCTGCGCTGCCTGCACAGCCGCGAGCTCAGCCTGTGGATGCCAGGCAGGCCCCCAGTTCCCAGGCTCAGAGAGGGAAGTCGGGCCAGGGTCTTGCTTGCCAAGGGAGGTGGCTCCCAGCACTAAGGGAACACCTGGGCACAAGGAAAACACCCCCTGGGGAACCCCGGCCCCCAGTCCATGCCTGCCAGGTGGGAGAAGACAACCCAGGCTGGGAGGCCACAGAGGCCACACCAGGATGGGGGCTGGGGAGAGCAGAGAGAGCAGGAACACCGGAGCACCCTGTGTGCTTCACTGGCACGCATGCAGGAGGGGTTGGGGCTTTCCACACCGAAGCAGGAAGCCACACAGCGAGCCGCCCCCTGCCTGGCCAGCAGAACAGTGCTTGCTGGCCGCCTCTCACCAAGCCGGCATGTTCTAGACCAAGGAGGACCTCAGGGCCCTTCTGATCCAGGCCGTCACAAGGAACACTGCCAGAGATGCCGGGGTCGGTCTGCCCACAGAAACAGCACTGGGCCAGCACACACAGCACCCCAGGCACTGTTCATACATTCACTCGACTTGCTCATGCATTCATTCAGTGAGGACTTATCAGCATCTACAGCAGGTCCTCAGAGTGGCCTGCCATTTCCAACCTGGAAAACAGACTCCTCGTCACCCTACCATTGGCCCTGATCCCAGCCACTGCCAGCCCCAGTGAACGCCCCTCCTAACCGCTCTTACAGCCTGTACCCTGGGCCCCCATTTCCTACCCTCCACCCAGAACCCAGAGCCATCTTCTTAAAGCAGAGATCGGACCACGTCATCCTGTTCCAACAACTTCCCATCACAACCAGAATCAAATCCCGGCCACTACCTCTCCTCCACAGCGCACAGTGCTCCACATGAGCCAACCTGAGCACCCCCAACCCTGCTCTGGTCCTCCCCTCCTCACTCACACCACCCAGTGGTGCCAGACCAGTCACTACCATCTCAGGGGCTTTGTGCCGGGATCTTCATACAGCACGCTCTGCGCTGCTCCTGCCCCGTGGCCTCCTCAGTGGCCTTGCCGGACCATCCTGGCTAAAGCGGTGCCTCCCACCCACTTTTCTCTCTCCCATCGCCTCATTTAATGAACATGGCAAGTATTGGAACATCTGTTCCTGTACTGACTCTCTGCTCCATGGGAACGGAAGCTTCTTGAGAAAGGAGGGCTGTCTTGGTTCCAACTTCACAGCCGACAGCAGGCACCACGGCTACAGGCACCTGTCAGCGCCAGCCTGTCCCACTCCTGAGGCCACACACCCGGTGGATGTTAGGCAACAGAAATGGATTTTCACTGGGCAGAAGTTACTGTCTCCCAAAATCGCTGGCCTCATGCAAAGTCAAACCTCAGTGGGGAAGGGCTGAGAGGCCAGCCTGAGAGTCAGAGCCACCTCGCAGGCCGGCCTGGCCTCCTCATGCCTGTCTCCAGCCCTCTACCTAAGGGTTCCCATGAACCAGCAATGGTGCACACTATGATTTTCCAACCCGAAGGAACGACTTCTCCATTTCCCCATCCCAGGCGAGCCACTGCTTGTTCCTCACTGAAGGGATGAAATTGCGCAGCCCAGTGGTGCGGCCCCCTTCTTCTGTCAGCAGCACCCCACAGCCTGAATTGGGATACCTTCACCCTCTCTGTATCATGTCTTAGTGGGACTGTCAACCAAGGTGCCTCCACCTCCCCTGGCCCCGGGCTAGGCCCAGATCTCAGGCTTGGACACTGGTTCCATGGCTGACTCCTGAACCACAGAGCTGGGCCTGATCCACCCAGCAGGGAGGCCCTCAGTCTGCCCGTGGGCACCTGCTTCTGAAGTCCTCCCAGCTGCTCCGGTCCTGCCCTTTCTGGGGCCCGACCGGCCCCCTCCTCTCCAGCCCTGAGCGCTCTCCCCGTGCTCCAGGGAGTTCTCTCTTGGGGTGAGTTAGCTGGAGATGGCCTCTGGCGCTGACAAAGGAGGAACCCTGACTAATTTCGTGCTTTACCTTGAGACCAGATCAGGGCCCATCTTGCTTTCTGAGCCCCATCTGTGAAGCTAAGCCAGTGGCAGCCAGGCCAGAACGTCATGTACTGACAACTTTCCAGGGTGCCAGTCCCCAGTACACCCTGACCGCTGGCAGGTTTCCCTGGTCCAACTCCACATGGGCAAACCAGCGGAGCTCCTGCTTGGCTCTAGGTTGGCCAGGGCCTTTCACTCCCCGGGCTACCCGGTATATGCTAACATTCCCACTGGTGTGTACCATTCCTACACACACAGCCTTTCCAACACTTTGAACCTCCTGCACCCACAGTGGGAAGAATGAGCCAATCACGGTGTGGAGGCCCCAGCAAGCCCTGAGGGAACCCCTTGGCCCTCTGAGGTTTCACAAGACACTCAGTGTCTGCACTCAGCGAGCACCCGAGCCCTGCAGTGCTGAGGTCTGCAGTGAAATAAGACCAGAGCACATTCCCCCTTTGTGTTTCTCCCACTGTGAAGCCTCTGTTCCCGAGCCCACCCTGGGGCAGGGCCTCATCTCTGTGAGACTCCTCAGATCACGAGAAAAGGTTTTTGGAATTAGATCCTCGTAGGAAAGGCAAAAGCTGGAAATCAAATGGAGGCTTCAGGGCCATCTGTCTGACTAAAGAAAGCAGCCCTGGCTTAAATAAAGACACAATTAAGGCTCCAAATGAGGAACTGGCCCTGCAGAAAATGCCAGGCCACAACCACGGTTCTTCGTAACTTTCCTCTGCACATTATCGACTAAAGCAATCAAGTCACATCTTCCATCTCCCGACACAGTGTTACCGGGAGCCACAGAGCACCTGGGGGAGGCTCACACTCATGCCCTACGGGAGAACGAGCGGAGCACCCACACTCCCGAAATGCAACCCCGCGAGACTGTGGCAGTCGAAAGCAAAAAGGAGATCCAGGCCTGAGACGAGAAAGAAAAGCTGAGGAGGGAACAATGCCTTTGGATGAAGATTCTCAAAGATACTAATAGAGATATAGTGGCCCTGACTCCTGAGGCTCCGGGGTTAGCCAAAGCATGGGCGGGCCCCTTGGTATCTCTGCCTGCCCAGGGTGAAAGGCATCAGGCTGCCCTGGACCCTACGCACTCCTGCGTTCTAACTTCAGGCCAGCCTGGGGCCTGCCAGAGATCCTGGCTGGGGCCACTGAGCTCAAAGTGCCAACTTAGCATGGCCCAAAGTATGAAGAACCCCAGTGCCCAGGAAACTGTGTATAAGGCCTGACATGGCCACTAACTCCTCAAATAAGAAAAGTCATTTAGCCTTTGACATCCCAATCAGACAAGTGCAGAAGGAAGTGCTTGTTCTATCTACCAGATCAGCCCCTCCAAAAGACTAGTATTGGTTGTTATGGGGAAAGTCAGGCAGTCTGGAGCCGCATACTGCCCTCTGCCCAGGAGCAGCCAGCCGTCAGCTCCCTTTGGTCTTCAGCCTTAAGGGAGGATGGGCTGCAGAGAGAAGAGTGGGCCTGGCCAAGGGAGGTGGTCACTCTGGAAACAAGAGAACAGGCTCTTGGCCTGAGCGTGGGCGTGCGGGAAGGAGCTGAGGGAGCACAGTGCTCCAAGGTCAAATGTCTGGGCTGCCTTCCAGGGGAGCAGCTAATGTTAGAACACTGGAAGGAAGAGCCCACTCGACAGAGGAAGGCACCAGGCAGAGTCGGGGAAAGAGGAACTGGACCCAGCCATGGCTGCTGGCCATGTAAGCGAAGTCAGGGCCATGGGCACAGCTGAACCTCAGGGCCATCTCTCCCCAGGCAGGTGGGCCCTGTGCTGGGAAAGGCAAAACACTGAGCACTGGTCAGTCCTTTTTTTCCTTTTTTTCCCCACACCTTTCTTTGAGGGAAAGGCAGTTGTTTCACCAGCATTTAGTTCTTTAAAACAGGGGAACCAGAGAACCATGGCATGAACCCCTAAGAAGGCTGGGAGGGAGACCAAGTCCTCGCACCCCTCAACAGGCCTCAGAGTTGGCCACGAGCTCTTCCTCCAGTGCCACATGACACCCAGGGTTGTGAGGACCCTGGTGACTTTCCCTTGCACATTGAGACTTTCCCGCCTCTGTGACTGAGGCCTGACTCTGGGGACCCAGGGAGAGCTGCACCTCTGGGGCCTGCTCCCATAATTCCAAAGTGGCCTGTGCTGATACCAGTCCTGGCCTCCCCCATAGTCATGCTTTCCTTTTAAATCTTAAACCTCTACTTGTCATCTTCTTAGTCTGATTAGAAAACAAAAGAAAAATTATTTTCCATCGTTCCTGTTGTTATCTTGATGGTATTTACACGGGGATGATGTTACCAGTTTAGGAAGCTAAAGCAAAACCCCATCAACTTCCTCTGAACCTCTGCTGGCTGTTCAAAGCAAATGCTAGCATCAGCGTATCTCACATTCTGTCCTGTGGATGTCATCACTAGACTAAGATTATTTTCGGTATTTCTTCAGTTATTTACATCGTGTGTCTCTCCCCAAAGCCTGGAGGGGCTCCAAGGTGATCACAGCCTCTGGAATAGGGCCCATGCAAGAAGGTGCTGGGGGAAGCAGACAAGGGCTTGGACTTGAAATCTGTGCCTGGGGCAGCCCCTCCCTGGGCTCTCTGAGCCACAGCTTCCTGTCTGTATAATGGGGTAGAAATGGGTGCACCCCTGCCCCTCAGCAGGTGGCGCAAGGCTCAAGGACAGGGAGGAGGTACCTGGACCTCTGGGCATACAGCTTGGATGTCTGTCCCCTCCAAATCTCATGTTGAAATGTAACCCCCAATGCTGGAGGCAGGACCTGGGCAGGGGTGTTTGGGTCATGGGAGCAGATCCCTCATGAATGGCTTGGTGGCCTCCCCAGGGTAATCAGGGAGTCCTCGCTCTTCTAGTTCATGTGAGGGCTGGTAGTTTAACAGGTCTGGCACCTCCTCCCTTCCCTCTTGCTCCCTCTCTCACCTCGTGACACACCTATCCTCCCCTCACCTTCTGCCATGACTGGAAGCTTCCCTAGGCCTCACTAGAAACAGAGGCAGATGCGATACTTTTCCATGCTTCTTTTTTTTCTTTTTTGAGACTGAGTCTCGCTCTGTCACCCAGGCTGGAGTGCGGTGGCACAATCTCTGCTCACTGCAAGCTCCACCTCCCGGGTTCACACCATTCTCCTGCCTCAGCCTCCTGAGTAGGTGGGACTACAGGCGCCCGCCACCACACTCGGCTAATTTTTTGTATTTTCAGTAGAGACAGGATTTCACCGTGTTAGCCAGGATGGTCTCGATCTCCTGACCTCATGATCCGCCTGCCTCGGCCTCCCAAAGTGCTGGGATTACAGGCATGAGCCACCGCGCCCGGCCAGTGCCATACTTCTTATACAGCCTGCAGAACCATGAGCCAAGTAAACCTCTTTTCTTTATAAATTACCCAACCTCAGGTATTCCTTGTTGCAACATGATATGAACTAACACACTTCCCAAGACCCTCAGCACAGCCGCACCCCCAACATCTTCCTGCTGGCCCACGCTATAGGGCAGGCAGCACTGAGCTGGGCCGGGCCAAGCACTGGCACCCAGTCACTGTGTTCTGGGCGCATCAGCAAACTAAGCAATGAGAAAGCCCTTCTCCAGCAGGGCTGTTCCCCACAGCAGAGCTCTCATCTGGAGCCAAGGGGAAAGAAGAGGAGGAGGAAGACAGATGGGCCCAACACTGGGTGGTTCTGGGCCTGGACAGGTCAGTAACAAAAAGCAGCAGAAAGAAGGATACTTTCCAACAAAGCAAGGGAGAGTTCAGGAAGAAAGCAAAGATTCTAATCTGTGAGGCCACAAGAGAACACGTGGTAGAATCCCTTCCAGCAAAGCTGCCTGCTCTCCCCTGACTGCTTTCCCTTTCTGAGTTTTCCTTCCCTGGCTAGGGCTGGGAGGCCGTGCTCCTCCTGGCAGGGGCTCAGGCCACACCTCTTGGAAGAGCAGCTCAGCTGACGTTGGGCCCACATGTCCTGGAAACAACTCTGAAGCCAACACCAGGCAGTCCCACCCTAAGAAGGGACCAAGCACAGAGGCGGCCACTACAGCCAACAGCACAGCTGGACCCGGGAAGGGTTCCTCCCTCAGGACCCCCAGATGGCTCCTCACCTTTGAGGTCAGAGCTACTCTAGTCACACCCACTCAGTCGTGAACTGCAGCAGCAGCCAGAGAGAGAGTAAGACAATGGTGAATGAGAAGAGGCCAGGCGACAGGAACCTGCAAGCTCATCCATCCACAAACATCCACTGAGCACCTGTTAGGCGCTGGGTCCCATGCATTCAGCAACAAGCAAGAGAGACATCCCCTGCCTTCACAAAGCTCCCATTCTAGCATGAGGACTCGGTCAAGATCCATAAGGACATGTTTAAAAGTGCCAAGTACCCAAGAGGGAAAAAGATAGGAAAAGAGGAGAGAAAGTGTGGTGGGGGTAAGGGGTGGGAGCTGGTACTGGGACTGAACTGTAGGTCGAGTGGCCAGAGAAGGAAGGAGGGAGGGGAGCATGTCCTACTGTGGGGAGAGAGCTCCAGGCCAAGGAGAAAGTGCAAAGGCCTGAGGCAGGCTCACACTTGGCGTGTTGGAACAGGGAGGCCAGTGAGGACCGAGCGGAGGGGGCAGAGTGGCAGAGATGAGGTCAGAGCAGTCACGTGGACAAGAATGCATGGGGCCACATACATCCTAGTAAGGGCTGGGTGTTTGCTAAGGATTCAGTGTAAAGCCAGTGGAGGCTTCTACACAGTGGAGGACAGCTCTGACTGGGATTCTCTCTGGCTGCTGGGTGGAGAACAGGTTAAAAAGAGCCAGAGGCAGGGGACCAGTTACCACAAGAATCCAGGTGAGAGAACAGCAGGCGGAACCAGGGTGGCGGCAGTGGGGCTGGTGAGACGTAATCACATTACATAGCAAATGTGAACTAGAGAGAACGGGGTGGTGGCAGAAGAGCTGAACGGTCACAGCGGCTCTACTCCTTGCTGCAGTGACCAAGGCTGCCATCGAGCAAACACACCTCAGGTGCCTGCTGTCTGCCCTGCCCCAGGAGTGCTGGGGCCATGGGGAGAAGCAAAGCTGAGTCCCTACCCTTGCAGCTGGGGGTGACACCCCACGGAGACCTCACAGGCTGAGGCCCACGAGCAGAGTAGCCCCAGTGTCATGGCTGGTAAGGGCTGGAGAGACCTGACGGAGGGAGGGCCGCCAAGACTGGCGTCCAGACACCAGGCAGTGGGCAGAGGCCTGAACGCAGGCCCCGGAAGTGGGGCTGGAGGGATGGAGAGAAAGGGGGGGTGGAGCCAGTGAGGCAGCTACTGCCTGCTCCAGGTTGCAGCTGCCTCATTTGTAAAACGAGGAGGCTGGACCCAATGGTTTCTAAGCCACTTCTTCTCACCCTTCAAGGCCAAATCAAGTATCCCTGCTCTCTCTGCAAGGCTTTCCCTGGTGTGCTACAGCCGGGCTGGCCCTGCTCCTCTACACGCCCTGGGCTTTCCGTGGGCTTCAGCTGCGAGTTCTTGTTCATGGGATCCTCAAGTTGTCACTGTATTCACAGCACTCCAGATACCCTCTCTCTAGACCCGGAGCTTCTCAAGGGTGAGAAGTACAGGGCCTGGCTCTGGCTCATCCTATTCCCCGAACTCCTCCAGCCTAATGCCCAACACACGGAAGGTGCTCTGTGAGGCCTGCAAAAAGAATACAGATCTCGGTGGCTTTCCCAAGCTCCTGACACAGGCAGAGACCTAGGTCTTATCTGCTCAAGGTCTGGTTTCACTGGTATGAGATAGGGGAAGGGGGCCCACCAAGGAGGCTTCACGTGGGTCCTCATGAGGGGCTGTGAAGGGCGCCAGGAGGGGTCCTGGGTGAGGCGACCCCCGGCAGTTGGCCCCTTCCTGACCACAGAAGCTGCAGAGAGTTCCGAGGACTTGCCCATCTCCACAAGACTGCTTATGACTGAGTGTGGCTTCTCGCTCCCTTCACAGGGGAGCAGCCCCCACTCACATCTGAGGAACTGGGCTTCGAAGGACAGGTCTGCTGACAGGGTTCAGCTATTGAAGGCTGTTTTGCTCGCAGTGTAAGAAGGCCGAGTTAGCTACTTCTCTGCGCTAGTCCACCACATGGTCCCGGGTGGTCCAGGGTGAACCACCTTTGGGAGAGGGTGGCTGTTGCCATAGCTCACCACACCTTCTTTCCCCATCGTCTCCCGGTCTTGACGTTGACGTTCCTGAGGCAGCACCACCCTTCAGAGGGATAGGCTTATCTTAGCCCCCATTCAGGGCACCACCCCCCTCTGGAAAGCACCTCCCCTTAACGGGTGGAGACAGAAGGAATGTCAGTCCTGGCCTGGCAGGCTGCAGAACCACACTTGCTGTTATTTACCAGGGGATAGCCTCCCCTCCTCATTCGCCAGATGACCTCAAATCTGAGCTGACTTCCTTCCTTCCAGCGAGTTGTCAGTCAAGCTCTGCTCCTGTGCCCTGTCGCCCCAGCCCAGGACGCCTCACAGAGCTTTGCTCTTGGGGGCTCTGGACTCAATTTGCTAAGCCTGGGTGCTCAGTCCACAGCCCTATCTGTACATCAGGCCTCAAAAATGGTCAGGGAAAGCAGGAAGCCTGCCAGGTCCTCACCAGTTCAGGGCTGAAGGTCCCGCATGCGATGGAGTCAGCTCCCTGGGTGCTGAGGCTTTCACTTAGGACCATCACCATGATAAGGGCCTCAGGCGCTGGGCTCCATCCCAGGGTGGGTATCAGCCATCTTCACTTGGGCAGACTTGGGCTGGGTACCTCCTGGGGAACTGATGTCACCAGAAACAGCTCCTCATTGGCCGCTCACCCTTGGGGTGGGACCCTTCCGGGAAATGGCCAAGTGTGGTCAACTCCCTGGAAAGACAAAAGAAAAGCAAAAGGATTCAGGACTAAGAAAGACCAAGGCCCTGAGAGTCACCCCTCCCACAGTACTGGAAACCCCAGGGGATTGGAACCACCTCTCTGCTAAAGGAGATGTCCTCAGGGAGAGTCACCAAGGCCCAGAGCTACCTTCTCAGAGCCCCCCACACCCCTGCCATGCCAGCCTTGGGCTGCCTCACTTGTAAAATGGCCTGGTGGTTAGAACAACAGATTGGGGTCCAGCCACGTGATACCTTTAAGATCTATCTCAGGGTCTGGGTGGCTAACAATCTGCTGTCCCTGCAGCATACTCAAGTCACGTGACATCTTACCACTGAGCTGGCTTTACAGGCAGCTTCAGCACACACCAGGATGCATTAAAGTAGGCCAACGGTCAGAACATGCCTCATCCCCACAGCCAACACCAAAGGGGTCGGCCCTCAGGCAGTCAACTGGCAGCAGGGGACCAGCAGTCAGCATGTTGGCTCCCTTCTCCACCCGGTTATGAACAGAAGCTACTGGAACAATCAGGAGGGTCCATTTAAAAAGGCATATATTTGGCCAGGCATGGTGACTCATGCCTGTAATCCCAGCACTTTGGGAGGTTGAGGCAGGTGGATCACCAGAGGTCAGGAGGTCGAGACCAGCCTGGTCAACATGGTGAAACCCCATCCCTACTAAAAATACAAAAAATTAGCTGGGTGTGGTGGCATGCACTGTAATTGCAGCTACTAGGGAGGCTGAGGCAGGACAATCGCTTGAACCTGGGAGGCAGAGGTTGCAGTGAGCCAAGATCGCACCACTGCGCTCCAGGTTGGGCAACAAGAGTGAAACTCCGTCCCCTCACCAAAAAAAAGGCATACATTTCTGGTCCTTGGAAGTGCCACATTTCAACATCAACATCTTTGCAATACTGGGGGCCTTCACAGCTTTGTCATCTTCCCCAGAAAGAACTAAACTAAGTGAGCTTCCAGCAGTGATGGAACCCACTCAGCATTGCCATTCTGCACAGCATATCCGCAGCCCCTCTCTGATAACCCACCACCATTTCCCACCAAGCAAATGAAGAAAGAGTGCAGCCTTCGGTTCAGGTTTGAAAAATCCCTCCTTACAAACTCACGTCTCTGATTCTATTTCCCCATGCAGCTAAACCTTCAAAGAAAGTCACACAGATACAAGGAACCTAAGGATCACCACCAAAAAGTAAAAAAGAATGATGATAATAGTATTAAATAGAAAAGCAGCTCCTAATCTGTAATCAGAAACAAACTGCTCAACACAGGAAAACGTTTTAGAATCTGCTGCTCTGTGTAAAAATTAATTGCACCCTGGTATTTACTTGCTGTCCAGATTGTAAATCATATTTTCCTGTTTACTTCAATTAGACTTTACAGTGGGTGTTATTGAAATTGCTCAATTACAGGCCAGCTGGCAAGCACAGGAAAATTACCTTCTACTGTTCTTCGAAAACAAGGTTCATCCAAAGTGCAAAAGCAGGGAAGGGGAGGAGGGAAATCAATACATGTTCCAAGGCTTGACTGTTCAGGAAGGGACACTAGGGGAGGCTGAAGATTCCCAGGTCGCACTGAGAGACCTGGTGCACAGGTTCAACACCACATCGATCGAGAAGTGACACGTTCTGACCAACTGTGATCTGTTCAAGGAAAGAGTTTCAGACCACTCCTGCAAGTTCTGGCCAGGCAGCTGGGTTCAGAAACAGGCCAGAGAGGTGCTCCTGGATTTGCCTTTCAAAGCAGCCTTTTGTGTCTCCTCAGTGGAGGAGGCCTAATGGCAGCCATCATCTTGCTGTGTGTGAGCCCCAATTCAGCTCTAGGGCAGCCAGCATTAGGCACAAGGCCTGGGAGGTGAGCTGCCTGTTCCCTCCTCCCCCATCTCCATCCTCTCTAGGAAGCCAGGTGAGTTCGGTAGCTATAGAGGCTCAGATCCTGAGTGAAGCACAACTGAGTTGGAATCCCAACTCTTGAAATACATTGGCCTTTGCCAAGTTACTCTCAGAGCCTCAGTTTCCCTCTCTGTACAACAGGGAAAACAGTGCTTGCCTCACAAGGTTACTGTATCTGATGAAAACAGAGCCCAAGTCCTTTGCACGCTGCCTCGCTCATCCAGGTAAGGGCTCAATCAACAGCAGCTACTGCTAGCAGTTTCATGGGGGAGGCTGGGAATCCAGATCCTCTTCTCGGCAATGGACGCCCAAGCGGCCATCCTCTCAAATGTGTTTAAAGGGAAATGAGCTAAATTCCGTCAATAAGGGCCTGGCTATATGATGGCCCATCCCTCTGGTGAAGTAGGAGGAGGCCAGTAAGAATGAAACTGTGGAAGTCTGTCGCCATGGGAACACATCAGCCCATCCAGACACAGCTCTGCATAAAGCAGGAAGCCAGAACGAGGCAAAGATGAGGCGGCCCAGCTCTCTCCAGCTCCATCCCCAGCAGACTCCCGACAAGAGGCCAGGGCTCAGAGAGGCAGCAGAAGCACCCAAAGCCCGTGGGTAACGGGGTGGTCAGCACATGTGACAGGCATGGAAAGGAGAAGGCAGGTGTGGCACAATCCCTGGCCTGGGGGGTCTCACAGAGAGTGCAGTGACCCAGCCAACACATTTCAGAAGCAGGCAGAAAGGGGGACGCGACGTCGGAGGTCGGCTTTAAAGAGACTCCTTTGCACTGTAAGAGCACAAGAGTGGGGACAACCTCGATGCCTGCAAACAAGGCGAACTGGTTAAAGAAATTATGGTGTTGTTACATAAGGGAATACCATGTGGCCTTCAAAAATACTTTAATGAGCCAGTTCAAACTGTACAGATATGAAACAATCTCCAAGAAATGCTATAAAGTGACAAAGGCAAGAAGAGCCGAGTCCACTAGCCTGAGCGACAGAGTGAGTCTCTGCCTCAAAAAAAAAAAAAAAAAAAAAAAACCAAGGAGTCCACCATGGTCCCACACAGTGGTTGCCTGGAGAAGGGAATGATGGTTCTGGAGAGGAACCACGTCCAACCCTATGTGAGGTTTGAATATTCCATCCCACGTCCGCCCATGGTACTTTTAGTTCTTAAGAAACAGGCAAGATTTCATCAGGAAGGGCAGGGCACCCAGGCAGAGGGAAGGGTGTAAGCAAGGCGTGGCCGCCGGGCCAGCCTCGGAGTATGGGAACGGTGAGAACGCTGGTGGCTGGCACACAGGGCACGCAGAGGGCATAGCAGCAGGATGGGAGCTAGAGAGAGACTCAAACCAGACCCAGGGCTCCGAATGTCACACTCAGTGGAGACCTTATCATTGCGGCTGTGGGGGCTCCCGAAGGAGGTTAGAAGCTGGAGTCGGCTGCTTTGATCTGTTAGGAGAGCAATTTTTTCTGAACCCTTTGCAACACCTACCACAATCCCTCACATACCCTAACAGCTCAAAACACATTTCCGGAATCGAGCTAAATTATAGCAACCTCTGAAATGATCTGGGCAGGTTCTCAGAATTTGTGAGGCGAATCCAGACCAGCAGAGCCCAGCACGATCTAGAATTTCCTGGGATTCCTATGACCCGTGGGCCTGGCCTGGCCAACTTCACTGGGGAATGCCAGGACCAGGCCGGAGACTTGGAGCCCAGTCTGCAAACACGGTCAGGGTCTCTTGGCCAGGAAAAAGACAGTAACTGGGTGATCCCACAGGGGGCAAGGTGGAGGCCTCGCAAAGCCCTCCTACAGGCCACCTCTGGGGCACAGACGCTGCCATGGTCTAGTGGGTTTTCTCTTAACCTATATCAAGAATCACTCCTATCTACTGAGCACCTACTACGTACCAGGCACTTTACACACATTAGCCACAAGCCAGGTTGAATTATCCCCATTTTACAGCCATATACAGCAACTCACCCAGGGTCCGGGTTTAAAGCTGGGATGTGAACCCTGGTGAGCCAGCACCCAGGTCTGCACTTCCCACCAGTGCCTTGCCCCTCCATCCCCTAAAAAACCCCTTCAAATGCCCATTCAAACAACTACCAGCAAGAGTTCTCCTTTGCATTTATTCCAGAGAGATTCAGATTTACGTTCACACACAAATGTTTGTAATAGCTCTTTATTCATAACAGCCCAAACCAGGAAATACTCTAGAAACCCTTCGCTCAATGAATAATTAAACAAAATGTGGCAGGGCACAGCCACACTGTGGAATACTACTCGGCAATAAAAAGGAACCAACCAGAGACACACGCCACAACCTGCATGAGCCTCCAGAGACTCATGCAGAGTGAAAGAGCCAGTCCCAAAGGCTCACTATTCTAGGAGTCCATTTATATCCCTTTCTTAAAATGACAAAATTATAGAATTAGTGCAGAGACGCATGGCTGTCAGGGGTTGGGGATGGGGCTTGGGAGCAGGAGGGAAATGGGCATGGCTAGGAAAAGGCAGTGGGAGGGATCCTTGGAGATGGAGATATTCTGTGTCTCAACTGTATCTGTGACAATTTTCTGCTTTAGTTTGGTAGTATGTTACCGTTAGGGGACAGTGAGTAAGGGGTATGTGAGATTTCTCTGTATTATTTCCTGTAACTGCATGAGTGTAAATGATCTCAAAAAAAAAAAAAAAAAAAATTCAAATAAATCCCAGCCAAGCGCGGTGGCTCACGCCCGTAATCCCAGCACTTTGGGAGGCCAAGGCGGGCGGATCACGAGGTCAGCAGATCGAGACCATCTTGGCTAACACGGTGAAACTCCGTCTCCACTAAAAATACAAAAAAATTAGCTAGACATGGTGGCGGGTGTGTGTAGTCCCAGCTACTCGGGAGGCTGAGGCAGGAGAATGGCGTGAACCCAGGAGGCGGAGCTTGCAGTGAGCCGAGATCGCGCCACTGCACTCCAGCCTGGGAGACAGAGCAAGACTCCACCTCAAAAAAATAAAAAATTTTTTAAAAAATCCCAATCTATGCATTTATCAAAATTCATAGAACTAACCACCAAAAGACTGTATTAGGCTACATATAAATTTTTAAAACTTTTTTTAAAGCCCACTGATTATACCAGGGAGACCATATGCAAGGGGAGGTGGGGGAACGTGTGTGTGCTGTGGAATTTGGCAGCCCTGGCCTTCGCCATGAAATCACTTGACTTCAGTTTCCTCATCTTTAAAACGGGGGTGAGGCTCCTCACAGTGGCTCATACCAGTGATCTCAGCATTTGAGAGGTTGAAGCAAAAGGGCTGCTTGAGACCAGGAGTTCAAGACCAGCCTAGGCAACACGGCAAGACTCCATCTCTACAAAAAATAAAAACTAAAAGAAAAATAGTCAGGCGTGGGAGTGTATGCCTGCAGTCCCAGCTACTCAGAAGTCTGAGGCAAAATCGCTTGAGCCCAGGAGTTTGAGGTTACAAATGAGCTATGATCACGCTACTGCACTCCAGCCTGGTGATAGAGGGAGACCTTGTATCAAAAGAAATAATTAAGCTGGGTGCGGTGGGTCATGCCTGTAATCCCAGCACTACGCGAGGCTGACGTTGGTGGATCACTCGAAGTCAGGAGTTCAAGACCAGGTTGGCCAACATGGTGAAACCCCAACTCTACTAAAAATATAAAAATTAGCTGGGCGTGGTGGTGCATGCCTGTAATCCCAGCTACTCAGGAGGCTGAAGCACAGGAAACACTTGAACCTGAGAGGCAGAGGCTGCAGTGAGCCAAGATTACACCACTGTACTCCAGTCTGGGCCACAGAGCAATACTCTGTCTCAAAAAGTAATAATAATAATTATTAATTAAATAAACACAGTGAGGATAATACCTTTGCCCTGGGGCTGCTGGGAGATTTAAATAAGAAAACACATATAAAAGAGCTGGGCACAGAGAAGGCCAGGCATTGGTGCCCATTCCCCTTTGCACAAGTAGCAATCGTGGGCCGCACTCTCATCGGGCACCATCCTTGCATCTTGACTGCAGTTTTCCTTGCCCTGTATTTAAGTCTTGTATTGTCACTTCTCAGTCCCCGCATTCACCTCCCACCTCTCTCCCATGACTCCCTGGGCAGTGCTCATGATAGGGGGCCTCCAGCCTGCCTCCATACACAGCTAGGGCTACCCAGTATCTGCCAAAGGAGGGCTGGGTGAGGGTCTCCCCTTGGTTGGCACCCCAACCTGATCATGGGGACACAGTGCTCTCTGACTCAACCCCAGGAGCCCCTACTCAATGACTCATCTTCACCAGGATTTCCACTGAAAAGAACAAAAAGCAAGGTCAGACTCTCCACTGATCCATGTGTATGCTCCCTGGGTGCAGACAAGGTGGCAGAGGGCCCTTGCCCACCTCGCAAGTCCTCACCTCAAAAGTGCATCTGCCCAAGAACAGCCCCAAACTCGCCAGCATTGTGCCCAAAGCAAGGCCTATGGGTGGGAGGGCACACACACAGGTGGCTGCTGCCGTGATCAGCAAGACGCCCCAGGCCTAGAGCCCACCTCCACCCCCATGTACCCCACACAGCCACACTTCTAGCCACAGCCCTCCACCCTCACCTCCATTCCCCTCTCCCTGGGCATCCACCAGAGGCTGGGTTCTTCTCAGCTAATCCTCTCACGTTCCTATGAACAGGCATTATGGTTGCTGGCATGCATTTTCCAGACGGGAAGATTGAGGCTCCAAGAAAAGAAATCAAGTCATTTGCCCAATATCCTACAGCTAGCAGGGACAAGACCAGGATTCAAATCCCCAGGCCACTCTGTCTCTGACACCACAGAAACAGGGGAGAAAGCTTTGCTCTCACACAAGTTCTTGCTAACATGAAATTTTCTTGCTTTTGTTCTACAGTCTTCAATGTGTCTTCATTTGTTTGCAACCACTGAACACAGCTGTCTGCTATCACTGTGGCCTGGGACTCTCAGCTTCCAGCAAGTGGGAGCCCCACCTGGCTCATCCACTTCAAAAGAGGATTGCATGCTAATGAATTAATACATACAAGAAGTGTTGCAAACTCTACAATCCTATATAAATCTTAAGAAGATTGGAGGAGTTTACCAAATGCTCTGTAATGCATTTTGAAGGGCTATCCCTTAAAAGAAACTGACCATACTAGAAATCATCAAGTTTTTCCTTCTTTTAGTGTCTTTATTTAGTCTGTACTTACTACTTGCACACGTTAGTTTCACAGTTAATTTTACCACCTTAAAAACAGGGCTCGCCGGGCGCGGTGGCTCACGCCTGTAATCCCAGCACTTTGGGAGGCCGAGACAGGCGGATCACGAGGTCAGGAGACCAAGACCATCCTGGCTAACACGGTGAAACCCCGTCTCTACTAAAAAATACAAAAAACTAGCCGGGCGACGTGGCGGGCGCCTGTAGTCCCAGCTGCTTGGGAGGCTGAGGCAGGAGAATGGCATAAACCCAGGAGGCGGGGCTTGCAGTGAGCTGAGATCCGGCCATTGCACTCCAGCCTGGGCGGCAGAGGGAGACTCCGTCTCAAAAAAAAAAAAAAAACAGGGCTCAGATCAAAACCCAAACATGAACTTAGCCACTGACAGGGATTTTCCTGGTGGCTCGCGGAAGCCATTGCTCTCAGAGCTTCCATTTCCCCCTCCCATTAAGCAAAGGAAATGGGAGGGAAAGACAGCAATTCCGCTAGCTCTTTGTGCACTCTGAAACTTTCGTAGCTTCAGTTGTTGGTGTGACAAAAGCCATCTGTAGACAGAACCTAGAAGCAAGTATATGAACATTTGGGGAAGGGTGTTGCTTAGTGGGTCATGTTGTCTCCTGCCAAATTCTGTGACAACCCAAAAGTGCAAGAAGGGTTCCGAGAGGAGCCGAATGCTGCAGTCAAGCTTCATATCCGCCAAGACAAAGGGATTTAATCTGCTTGGGGACGATTCCGCTCGCTGATTTTATATACTAACTAAGTCATCTGAGTCTAAAGGATAAAAGTTAAAAGCTGCCTAAGAACTTTATCCAAGGCCTCTACTTTCCCAGACTAAGTTGATACTGGAAAGACAGTCTGGTGTTTCAACCAGAGGACAGGGCCCACGAATGTGCAGCTTCCATACTATAGTGATCATTTCAACGACCCCGCAGCCGGGGTTCCCATGTCTTCAGGTCCTACTGAGAAACAACTAACAGACAGACCTGCCGGCACCACCCTCAACGCACAGAAAAAAAAGAGGCAAAGAAAACCTCTTTCATCAGTACTTTGCTAGCGCAGAAGTAACAGGTGACACAGAGCCTACCTTTTAACGCAGCACGAGGAAAATACTAGCCACAGCAACAGGGCCAGGCCCTGTGCTTACTGCAACCTCATAGTATCCCTGTCAGAGGGCACTACTGTTATCCCATTTTACAGAGGGGGAACTGAAGCCCAGGCCCAAAGTCATCCAGTTGTGAACAAGGCACAAAGACTCAACCCACATCTACTGAACTCCAAAGTCTCTGTCTTAACACCTGGACTCCACTACTCCAGGATCTGGAAGTTTCATTGTTAATCATCCTTTCAGTACTTGATGTGTCAGCTAAATGATCAAACGCCAAAGCAGGCACCAATTTTGCAATATACACACTCTCTAATACAGCCCATCCTGAGGTGTCCCAGCCAAACATCAACCTTCTGGAACTGATGTTGAAACATGGTATTAGGGGTTCCACTGCAGGCAGGAAAAATGGGCAGATGACGAGTATCTTGGAGAGGGTAGAAGTGGGACAGGAAGCCACCACTTTCCACTCTTAACTGTGTGGATGTACAGACGTGCTGGATAACTTGCAAAGGGTGAAGTGTCTCCCAGGAAGCTCAGGGTGCTTCTGGGCCTGCAGGGAGTCACAATGGCTTCTTGCAACCCCAGCTGGAACCTGTATCCACCTGTCCCTATCTCCCCAGGTCCTGTGCCTCCTGCCTCTGCCTCCACCACAGCCACCCTGCCCTTCTCTCAAAGTTCATTTCCAGGTTGTTTGTGGGGAGCCCTCCCCTCCACGTGTGCAGCCTAGGTGTGGCCCTCCCTCAGTCATCCTGTGGCCTCAGCACACAGCCTGCCCACAGCAGCAACCTGACTCCTATCTGCTAAGTCAGTATCACAGCAAGAGCACTGAACTTGAGTCCACGCTCAGCCCAGCTCAGCCCCAGAGGAGCTGCAGGGCCCTGGCTGAGCTCTGTAACTTTGCTCAGCTTTCTGCCTTTGTAACACGTAAGAAGTCACCCTTGTTCTGCCCGCCTCAGCTATAAGTTAAGGAGGTAATGCCCTGTAGGTGGGGGCACTACAAAAATATCCCTAGAAACACTGAAATCCTTAGGCAGGCACAATTCCTAGCAGGGCACAGACCCTTATTAAATGCTCATAAATTGGATAAAAGCATCTTGTCTTCACAGCTACAGTATTAGCTTCTAGGGGCCAAGAACATGCTTTTGAGTCCTCCAAGCACCTCGCTCCTGCAAGTGGGCTGGTGGACATTCAGCAGGGCGAGTGGGAGTGGCTGGCTGCAGGTATGAAGCACCTGCTGTCCCTAGACAGAGAGGGCATACTCACCCCCTCACCCCTCCCTCACCCCTCCCTCCACAGACAGAGAGGGCATACCCACCCCCCCTCATCCCTCCCTCCACAGGAAGGTGTGTCCTTGGAGGTGCTTTCTTCAGTAACTGGGGCTAAAACATATTCCCTGATCTAGTCCTTCAGGTAATCAAAGGCTGCCAAAGGCCACACTTGCGGAAGGACTGGGAGTCACACTACACAGCTTGAAAGAGACTTGACCTGTGTCCCTGGCTGAACAAAGTGGCCCAAGCTCCCCTATGTGTCTCCTTAATGGAAGGGGGGAAAGCAAAACAAGACAAAACAGTAAACTGAGCTGCTGAACCAAATCAGAACTCTGCTCTCCTGGACTTTTCAATGTTGTAGGGATTTTCTGCTTTTTAAAGCAAATAACATTTCAAGAGGAGGGGGAGGAGTGACATTATTCAGAGACATAAAAGTGCTGAGATCCAAAAAGCCAAAACAAATCTGAACATGGGAATGAGACAGCCCATGTAGTTTCTTGAAACTGAAGCCAACTGCATGCATGACTTGTCAAGAGTTCATTTATCAGTGAAAAATAACTGACAGACGAGCTTCCTATACGCACTCCCGTAATTCTCACGGCCGCTCATGTACTTTTAACCCACAAACAGTATGAAGGAAGAGCTTGCTATAGACTGGACGTTGCTTGACACACTCAAAAGGAAGAAGACAGGGACAAGAGACACGGAGAGAGAACTCACACTTACCGAGTCTGCTCCAAACCAGAGGAAGGGAAAGAATGGGAGAGAACCAGAGGACAATGAGGGGACTGCAGCGGGCCCCAAAGATAATCCACTATCATGTTAAGCCACTTAGCCTAAGACAACCATGACCTGTTCTTCAGTCGGACCTATTTATAAGTATACTGAATTTACTCAAACCATGACTAAAAACCCACAGAAGAGGGGTGAAAAAAAAAGATTTAAAAACAAAAATGGAAAAACCCAAACCAAAGGCTGTGTGGCCTAGGTGGATCAAGCAGGACTGAGTGGATGGGGGCTCTGGGCCTGACAGTGCCACTTACTGGCTCTGCCCAATTTGCCAAGTTATTTCCCTCCTCGGAGCCTCAGTTCCCTCACGTGTCAAATAGGATGCTGGGCCAGATAAGTTGTTTCTGACTAGTGAGACTCTAACTGCAGTCACGTATCAGGTATGTGGCTTTAACCAGGTCTTTATGCCTCTCTGGGCCTCAGTTTCCTCACATGTCATAGGCAAATGGCAGCTCTGGAGAGAGCATGAAAACCAATAGATTTGAAGGTGCTGAATGAACTATGAGAAAGGACAGTAAGCTGATGATGCCCGTCTGGGATCAACTGCTACGCTGGCCTTTCCAGTCCCACTCAGACCTGACCTGCAGTTCAAGGTCCAGGAAACTGGACAAAGGCAAAGGCCAAATCCTTACTTGCTGCCATCAAGTGCCCTGGCTACGACCTTCCATAAAGCAGAATCAGAAGCAGGCCACAGTGACATTCTTGCAACAGGTGGGACAGAGGTAGGGAGGAGGTGCTGTTGCAGAACCAGCCCCCTCTCTTACATATCCATGGGGTGAGGATGGGGATGTATGCATGATTGCATATTCCGAGTTTAATCCTTATGCATACGGGGGCATCTTGGTGTCTTTCAGTGACAACCTGATTTAGAGGAGTTTCTTAGAGAGCCAGGAAGTTAGCCAGTGACCAGTTTTGACATCTTCATCTTCTACCTCTCAGGACAAGAATCTCCTTCTCCTTTACAAAATGTTTATGGGCTCTCGGACTCTCCCTCTCCTGCAGGACACTCCACCCCCAGCCCAGGCTACACATATGGCTTTCCTACCGGTGCAGCTCCAGTCGCTCAGCAGGCAGGGAGAAGCATTCCCGTGGGTGTCTACAGCTCTCACAGAACCCCCAGAGCCACTGCACAGAGGGAAGGTAATCTCTCAGCAGCTGGGCCTTGGAACACAGCTGCGAGGGCAGTGATCTCTTTATCTAGGAGGCCTGCAGTCTGGGGCCCCAACACACTGGTTGAAGACAATATCACACTGGGACATGACAGGTGATGCAAGAAGATCCCAACAAGCTCTGTAAGAACTGCTATAGGCACGAGAGGCACCAGGTTGCCCATGTGCCACCCACTCATCAGAGGTCACATCTTAACCTCAGCTCACACTTCAGGACTTCCCCCTTCCTGATCTGACTGAGTCATATCTACCAACCTACAGGGTCTGTTGTAGAAATTAATCAGACAGGCTCATCAATCACATGGTAAGCCTTCCGCCTTCTCCCCTCTACCCCCACATCACGCTGCAAGCTCTACCACACATTCGAGAATGCCATCATCTGCCAAAACAAAACTGGAGGGACTCTAAGCTGACAGGCAGGTCTGTCATATGACAAGTATACCCGAGCTCTGTGGCACCTCTCAGGTCAAACAGCCAAAGCTATCTACCTGACTCCTACTGCAGGGGAGGGTTCTGGAGGGCAGGATAAACTCTAGTAAGACTACTCCCACCAGCAGCCACAGCACAATGGCGGGGGAGCTGCTGCATGTGTAACAACAGCCATCTGTCTATACACAGATCAAAATAGCACCAGATTCTTGCCTCTTAAGGCAGAGAAAGAGATTCCTGCAAAGAAGGGCTTCACCTCCAGGCGCAGTGGCTCACGCCTACAATCCCTGCACTTTGGCAGGCTGAGGCAGGTGAACTGCTTGAGCCCAAGAGTTCAAGACCAGCTGGGCAACATGAAGAAATCCCCATCTCTACAAAAAGTTTTAAAAATAGTCTGGCATGGTGGCACACACCTGTGGTCCCAGCAACACAGGAGGCTGAGTAGGGAGGATCACTTGAGCCAGGAAGGTCGAGGCTGCAGTGAGCTATGATAGTACCACTTCACTACAGCTTAAGTGACAGAGAAAGATCCTGCCTCACAAAAAAAATAAAAAAAGAAGAAGAAGAAAGCCTTCATGGAGTCCTAAGTCAAAGCTAAGTCCAGGCATGATGTGGCTTTAAATTACTTAGAACCGGCCAGGGAATTAATCTAAGAAGTCTAGGGGAACAGCTGCTCAACGGGTCTTGAGCTCCTTCTTTATTTTTTTGGCATGCCATGGGGGTGAGGGAACAGGAGAAGAAAGGGGCACCTCGTTTGTAAACACTTGCCCCACTTTCTTCTAAGCACTCTGGATATGACAATCAGGCCTCCTGACTTAGGGCAAAGACCTGGGTGGAGGAGTGTTAAAGAGGAAATAACACAGCCAACCAGAGTCACCCGGCTTAAAAGCAAACACCTTGGGATGCCAAGGTGAACTCTTCTAGGCTTTTCATTACAGATCTAAGCAAGACTCAAAAGACTCTGGAAGAGTTAACCCAACTTCCAAAAATGAGTAATCATCTTCCTCATTAGAAATGGCCCAGGCTCCAGAAACAAAGATTCATTCTATTGTTTGTCCGCAGCACACCCCAAAGTGCTTGACGGACTGCCAAGTACACCAGCTGCAGCTGTAGCTGTCACTGTCCCCCTAGTGGAGCCATCTGAACCAGGCTTGGGTGTACTTCCCTTGCTCTCAGGAAGCTCATTCACTAAGTCAGCAGCAAAACTCTAACGCCAGGATTCTAAGCACTCCTCCACGCACCTCCCAAACCAAACGTGGACTGGCCTTCACCTCGCTGTGGAAAAGGGCTCTTCCCCAGTGTCATCCGGATGGAGGAGTTCAAAAATGTGCAGGAGAAGGAAAGGTTACACATCAAACCACCAACACAGCCAGGCACAGTGGCTCACACCTATAGTCCCAGCACTTTGGGAGGCCAAGGCTGGCGGATCGCCTGAGGTCAGGAGTTCGAGACCAGCCTGGCCAACATGGTGACGCCCTGTATCTACCAAAAATACAAAAATAGCCAGGCATGGTGGGGGGCGCCTGTAATCCCAGCTACTAGGGAGGCTGAGGCAGAACTGCTTGAACCTGGGAGGTGGAGATTGCAGTGAGCCGAGATCACGCCATTGTACTCCAGCCTGGGTGATAAGAGTGAGACTTCATCTAACAACAAAAATAAAAACCACCAACACTAGCCACCTCAATCAGGGGCAGATCCAAGGGAGGTGGCATAGATGATGTTCTCAGACTTAAAAATAACAATAATACCAGCCTAGGCAATATAGTGAGACCTCATCTTGACAAAAACTAAATTAGCCAGGCATAGTGGCATGTGCCTGCAGCCCCAGATACTCAGAAGGTGGAAGCAAGAGAATCACTTAGGTAAGCCAAGGCTGCAGTGAGCCCTGATCACACCACTGCACTCCAGCCTGGGCAACAAAGTGAGATCCTATCTCAGAAAATAATAATTTTTTTAAAGTCATAAAATGTAAAAACAAAAAATGAAACTCTATCAGACTGAATAGCTGGATGGGATCAGAATGGATGAAATTTTTTTTTTTTTTTTGAGACGGAGTCTCGCTTTGTCACCCAGGCTGGAGTGCAGTCGCCGGATCTCAGCTCACTGCAAGTTCCGCCTCCCGGGTTTAAGCCATTCTCCTGCCTCAGCCTCCCAAGTAGCTGGGACTACAGGCGCCCGTCACCTCGCCCGGCTAGTTTTTTTGTATTTTTTAGTAGAGACAGGGTTTCATCGTGTTAGCCAGGATGGTCTCGATCTGCTGACCTCGTGATCCGCCCGTCTCGGCCTCCCAAAGTGCTGGGATTACAGGCTTGAGCCACCGCGCCCGGCCGGATGAAATTTAACTAGTACTGGTCAGACACTGGCATTGAAGCACCAAAACCCAGTTTCCAGCGTGCTGATGAATAACAGCACGCCACAAGCCCTGACAGAAGCCTGCGTGGCAGGCAATTGTGCTCATTCATTCAACAAACCCTTACTGAGTGACTACTTTGTGACTGCTAGGATGATGGTAGGGGCTGAAGACACGAACATACATAAGCCACAGTCTCCACTCCCATGGAAGTGAAAACTATTAACAACTGATGGATGAGTGAAATAAAAACGAAATAAAAATGCACTAAAAGGCAGAGGATATTTTTTAAATGGCATGATAAAATAACTGGGACTGCTAACGTTCAGAAATCTGGACCGGCCGCGGTGGCTCACACCTGTAATCCCAGCACTTTGGGAGGCCAAGGTGGGTGGATGGCTTGAGCTCAGGAGTTCGACACCAGCCTGGGAAACATGGTGAAACGCATCTCTATGAAAATTAAAAAAAAATTAGCTGGGCATGGTGGTGCATGCCTGTGGACCCAGCTACTCGGGAGGCTGGGGTGGGAAGATTGCTTGAGCCCGAGAAGCAGAGGTTGTAGTGAGTCTGGATCATGCCACTGCAGTCCAGCCTTGGGGACAGAGTAAGAACCCATCTCAAAAAATAAAGTTCATAAACCTGCACCACAACCTTCATGGGATGATACAAAGTCACCCTGCAGTCTCTCCCTCCCATACCCTGGCAGGTCCTCTGCCTGAACAGACTCTTACTCAGTTCAATTGTGAATAAATCAACAAACTATTGACTAGAACTGTGATGTTCATGAGGCCCAAGTCTAGCAAGTGCCAGAGGTGGCATCCACATCCACAAGGCCCCAGCATACAACGCTGGCAGAGTCGCACTGCAGGCCTCGGTTCTGGCTGGCCTTGTCCTGCAGGGCATGGCCTGAAGGTCAGAGTCTGTAAGGGAGTCTCCCCAAGCAACACCAACCACACCCCTGGGCGAACCTTGCTTCCAGAGACCACACTGGGCCAGGTCTCCTTACGCAGAGGTTACTTATGGGAGACAGTAAAGGAGTAAGACAGCGTCCCCAAAACTCAGCAGAATCCAACTTAAAAGTCACTTGCCTTTCACAAGGGAAAACAAGTCAACCTCTAGAGAAATGAGCGTAAAACACAACCTGCCCGTGTCCTCGTGCAGTTCTATCCTCCTTACTCACTCTCCCTGTGAACACATGTGCCTCAAGTGCCAAATCAGCCTGCCCTGCAGACTGCCCTACTCTTGAGCAAAATAATACATATCGTCTCGTTAGGCACAGGCAAGGTGGGAAGTGACCTAACTGCCTAACAGGAAGGACAGGATAAAAACACACTGCAACACCATGCAAAGGACAAAACGCAGCTTTCTAAGAGGCTATGAGAATATGTGGAAGCTTAAAAATATTCGATCTCATAGAAGTAAAAAGCAGAACAGAGGAGACTAGAGGCTGGGAAGGGTAGGGGGAAGGTGGGGAATAGGAAGAGATTCGTTAAAGGATACAAAAGTACAGCCAGATAGAAGGAGTAAGTTCTAGTGTTATAGCACTGTAGGATGACTAGCGTTAACAATATTATGTAGTTTCAAATAGTTACAAGAAAGATATCGAACATTCCTGACACAAAGAAATGATAACCGTTTGAGATGTTGGATATGCTAATCACCCTGAGCCCATCATCATACATTATATGTGTCACAACATCACTATGCACCCCATAAATAGGTACAATTATGTGTCAATTTAAATTTAAATTAAAAAAAAAAAAAAAAGGCTTCAGGAGCCCAACACGTCCAAAGAGGAAACCATCTTCAGGTATAGTGCTAAGTAGATCAGAACCATGGGTATATTAAGCTCCCATTTGGGTGAAACTAAATAAAGAATTGTGCCAGTAATACAGAAGTCCTGGAAGGATACAAAGGAAACTTAACATAAAAGCTGTCTTCGGGAGGGGAAATGGGTAGCTGGGAACAGAGATGAGAGAAGACGCTTCAAGAAATGGATTTTTGTATGTTTTGAATTTTGAACCAAACGAGGTATTGACTTTCACAAGAAATAGGTAATATTTTCTAAAATCAAAAATATAAAAAACACTATTTTTATATACATATTTGTGCGTGTATATATCTGTATATTCTTGCACATGCATATGGAATATCTCTGGGAGGACAAACAAGAAAATGGCATTAGGAGCTCCCCCCAGGGAGGAGGGAGACATGTAGCTGGGGACAGGGATGAGGAAACTGCTTTTCACTGCTGAGTTTGTACACATCCACGTACTGCCTATTCTTAAAATACTCTGGAGTTCTCCAAATACCACATGCAGTTTCCTGCCTCCAGGCCTCTGCTCATGCTGGTCTCTGGAGCTAGACCTTGCCGCCTGCTTCCCCTGCTCCCTGCTGCCCTCTCAGCCTCCAGACTCGCTAATCTCATCTTTTAAACTCAGCTCAGGTGTCACCACCTCCAGGCAGACCTCCACACCCCACACTGAGTCAGGTCACGCCTTCTGCATCTGTGCAGAATGCAGAGCTTGAATCACAGGGCCATGAAACGAACCAGCGAGCTGCCGCCCCAACAGACTGTGTGCTTCTGGAGGGCATGAGCCCAGCCTCAGTCCCCTGAGTCCCCAGAACCTGGCACAAAGAGCTGCTCAGGAAATGTCTGCTGAAACAAAGAACACAATCACCACGTTAAGTCAAGTCTCAACGTTCTTGGTGCCAAAGATACCTAAATCTCTCTTGCTTGCAGGGGGTTTCCGACAGCTATCAAAATGTTGTTAACACGAATCCCAAGCACTGCACCTCCCGATCCACGGAGGGGCTGAGCTCAAAGTTTTCTGGGTTCCACAGCAGCACAGCATAACAGAAAAACACAGTGACCAGCACAAAAACCCCTGCATCTGATCACGCTCACACCTCCTCAGGAACCTGCAAACACTCATCAGAGTTTCTGTGGGCGGGAGGGTGGCCAGCAGCCCTCTCACACCCAATCATGGGAAAACCGAGAGCCCAGGGCCCTGCCCTAACAGCTTTGTTTTCTATGTTCTTCTTTTAGGAGGAAGAATCTTGCTGCAGTCAGGGCCTGATGTGAGGGAGGCAGCACTTGCAGGGCCGGCTCTGGGCCAGGCAGAGCCTGGACAGACCAGGCCTCTGCAGGAACCCCAGTGGGACAGGGAGGGCCAAGGTCTTGGGAGCCTCCACAGAGAGCAAAAAGGGTCAAGGGGAAGATTATATACACATGTGATGCTGCACTCCTTAGAACAGACTTTTACTCAGAAACAAAAAGTATTTCTAGGTGACTGTAGTTAAACCGGCAACTCTCATGCACGCCCTGTGTTGTGCTTCTCTCTGGACAGTATTTCCTCCCGGTATCGGTCTCGTCCCAAGTCCAACATACACCAGGCTGGCTGTGCTCGGGACGGAGGGATGATGGCAGGTAATACATAAATAAGTTCGTGTAAACAGCATGTGTTCAATTAGGTTTCCCACAAGGCACGGAACATCATATGATCATAAATCCACAAGGACAGAGGAGTGAGCCTGGAATTCAAGTGGGGTGGTAAAGATCTGGGGAGATTTCCTAGAGGAAGCAGCAGGAGTGCTGGGCAGGAGTTCAATGCCAGAGATGGGGTGAGGGTATTCTATTAGGATGCTGCTAAATGACATGTCTGACCCTCCAGCAAGCTAGGGGCATGGGGCTGGGAGTGGAGGGCCCCTTCCCAGCTTTTGATGGAAGGGGCCTCGGGATGCCCAGACAGGTCAGCCACCACAATATCAGCCAGTGCCAGCGCCCTCACAAGGCCCAGGCAGGGGAACCTCCGCACACCAGACAGCCACAAGCCGCCACCCTGCTCCCTGCCTCCCATCACTGTTTCACCTCTCAGCGGTCTGCCCTCCCAGAGCTCTCCTGCCTGAATAGCAGGCAAACAAGCTGAGCTGGGGGCAGGCGGAGGTGCACAGGCTGGTGGTTTACTCAGCTGAACAAAGCCAGGTGACCCAGGGGATTCTAAGAGGTCGTCCCAAACGTCCTTCTTTTACAAATGGCAGCATAAAGGTAGGAAGCTGCAGAACAGTTATTTCCATCCCCCAGTATACCGAGAGTCCAGCCCTCACCCAAGCAGCTCGCCCAGAATGCCGGACAGACAATACAGCAACTGTGTTCTCCCTTGGGGAATGGGAGTGGCCACACACAGCCCCATACGAGAACGTCACGATCATCTCAGACTCCCGAGTTACAAATATGTGATCAAGGCATGTGCTGGGCACGCGCTTCCCACGTGTTTTCGTGGATATGAAAGCACAAGGGCCAATGTGCCCAGCTGCTGGGGACTGGGAGCTGCAGAAGGCAGAGTACTGGGGCAAGGAGAAAACCACACAGAAACGCTCCATTCAAAGCCATGACTGAGTCAGTGTCCCCTTGTTTCTGAGGAGTGAGAGGAGCAGGCGGAACACTCCTTGACAAAACAAAACTGCGAGCAAAACTGCAAGGCCAGGCAAAGCCAGTGGCTGCCCGCCACCTCCCAGTGACTACATCTGGAGCTAAAGACACAAGACCAGCAGTTCACTCTGGACAACTAAAACCGCCAAATGAGAGGAAACCACCACTAACCACTTAGACGTGCCCACCGGCTGACCGTATGGACTGCAACACTCCACGTCCTGGCTCTGGGCCTGCTTCCTCAGATGGGTCCCAGGGTCTCTCCCCTCCAGCAGCCCTGGCTAGGCTCAGGTGTCATCAGGTAAGGGAAAGAAAGGGCACAGCAGTTGATGCTGGACATGGTTAAGCACTCTATTTCCCAGCACTGCACAGAGACACTGATTTCAGGGCACCTGAAACAAAGGGCGCCCAGCCTTGGACTGACGGCAGTGAGTGGGAAGCCTCGTGAAGCATTCCCCAGTACAGGGTAACCTGCTGCGTCCATGACAGCTCTGTCAGTTCGCCCCAAATGCAGCCTGTCTTTGGTGAGAATGGGCAAAATCAACCTATCTGGTAAACCAAAAGCTCAAAACTCAAAATCACCAAGGCTGCCTCCATTAGTATCTGGGTTCCAGGTGGAGGGTGGAAACCGAGATGGACAGTGGATGGTGTATGTTAGTGACAGAATTACCTAAAGGTAGGAAATCAGTGTGTCTCCAGCTATCACGGTGGAGAGTCTGAAGACAGCTTCCACGAAGATGGCTGAATGGAAAACAAAACATCTCTGGGAATCTAGTTTCAAGTTTCCCAGAAAATAAGACACAGTGGAGAAAATGCAAGGACAGATGAGCCTCGAATGCCAGGCAGCCAAGACCCACACAGGCCAACCCACATCCTTGCTGGGGGGAACACTGGGGTATCTGGCACCTGCTTCAGCAATGTGCACTGGTTCTCCAAGCGTGGACCCTGGATCGGTAGAGAATTGCCTGGGAACTCATTAGAAAGAAAAAGTTTCAGTCCCCAATCCCAGACAAACTGAATGAGGGGTGGGACCCAGCAATTGTGCTTAGTTAAGCCCTCCAGGTTGAGTCCGGTAGTCCCTAAAGTTTGAAAAACACATTTTTACTGGATTTGGTACCTAAAACCCTAGTAACTGGGAGGACAATTTTGCAGATGAGAAAATTGGGATCCATAAAAATTGAGTTTCTTGCAAAAGTCATGAGGTCAGAATTGGACAGGTGACCTACTATCCACCCCCAGCACGTCCTCTGGCCAGGCCCTGGAAATCTAAATCTAGATCAAGATGATCCTTGGCCTTCAGGAGTTCCAACAGTCCCTAGAGTGCACTGAAGGAGAACAGTGGCATCGTCAGAGCCTTGGGGCCCCTTCTCAAGGCTCTTGGCCCAGCAGAATCAGAGGCTGAACCAACCACCCAGGTGCACAATGCCCTGACCAGTAGGTGAGAAGGAGGCAGGTGAGGATGCCGTGTTTCTGCTGCAAATAAAAGGGGTGGGAAGGGCTTTCAGGCAATGGATTGACAGGCTACATTTTTCAAATTCAGCAAACCATTTGGAATGACACTAAGAATCCCAAAGGTTTGGAATGACTATGCGGTGAAATATGTGTGAGAATCAGAAGGAAACAAAAAGTCACAGAATAGTTGCCACAAGAAGAGGTAAAAACAGGGTTGAGTGAAAAAGATAAATGACAGGAGGGATTGCTATTAGATAGTTGAAGAAATATGAAGAGAACACCTCAATTCTTTGAAAAACATTAATTACCATCTGGCGAATCTTTGCTTTACTTCCACTTGCTGTATTGAGTCTCTGTCAAAAGAATGAGCTAGAAGAATGAGCTGAGATGCATGTTTCATCTACCCTAAGAAATTTGTCTAACACCAGAAGTTATCTACTTGGTACGCCTGTCATGAGAATTTAAAAATTAAATCTTTATTTGTAAAAAATCCCTTGCAGTATCTACTAAAATCCAGAAGGCACTTTTTATTTATTTAGTTACTTATTTATATTTGGAGACAGGGTCTCACTCTGTCACCCAGGCTGGAGTGCAGTGGCACAATCTTGGCTTACTGCAACCTCCGCCTCCCAGGCTCAAGCGATCCTCCCGCCTCAGCCTCCCAGTAGCTGGGACCACAGGTGCCTGCCATAACACGCGGCTAATTTTCGTATTTTTAGTAGATGGGTTTTCTCTATGTTGACTAAGCTGGTCTCGAACTCCTGGGCTCAAGTAATCCGCCTGCCTCGGCCTCAGGAAGGCACTTTTAGATAAGAAGATTAAAATAGGTGAAGCACCTGAGTGATTGGCGGGGAGCAGGGGGTGCGGGGGTACAAAATGAATCCCCAGGTCACCCAGCATCACAGGGCCATTCAAGGGGTAGAAGGGCCCCTAGGCTGAGACTGGCTCCCAAGACTTCAGGGACATTATCTGTACTTTCAGAGTTTCTGTTAGTGCCCTGAGTACTGGCTTATCTTTGCAAGTTTACTAGCAGGTGGAACACAAGGTAGCAGGATTATGATGGCAATGACCTTGAGCACTGCAAACAGCCTGGGCATTTCTACTAGTCACTGCCATTCACCATGGTTCGCCCTGTGCCAATAACCTGGAGAGCCAGAAAATCTGAATCTGTCTTCTGAATGTCTTATCCACTCCCGGGATCTCAAACTCAAATGCCTTCCAGGGCCAAGCAGGAAACATAAATGAAAGAAGCATGCTGTACAGGAATCGAGATGATATGCAGAGAACATGCCTGGTCCACCATGGACGGCTCTGGCTACAGCTAACTGTGGTGGGCTGTTTGGGAAAGAAGACCCAGGCTACTATTAAAATTTATCTTCTGGCTTGTTAAGAGAAACTGAAAGTAAAGACTTCTTTGCACAATCTCCTTTTTATGTTCTCAAGAAATTTAAAAATTTGTAAAGCATCATATGAGCCAAACCAATCATGTGTGAGGACCACATCTGGCCCCCAGACCACCAGAGTGCAAACTCCGGTCTACATGATGCTGACGATTCAGACCCCCTGAAAACACCCAAACAACTAAGTGTCATCTTGGTTTGAAGATCTCAATGGACTCGCTTGGCCTTAGCGATTCAGTCACGCATTCTCATTGGCACCACTCCCTTGCTCATTCGGTGAGTTAGCTAGAGGCCTGAAAATGACTAGACAGCTCAGACTGCGTGAAATTCCATGCACAACAAAGTAGACCCATAAAACTCCCAATCACAGCCAGCAGAGGCCTGCCTTCACACCCATGGACTTGGAGAGACAGTTGATCTGGTTTGTTCACTCGGCCTGATCCCATGGGAGGCTGTGGCACCCATTCCATGGAGCAAACCATGGCATTATCTGAAGTAAAGCAGAGTCTGGGGTCTGCCTTGCCCCCACCAGGAGAGCTCCCTTCTGGCCTCGCCCACGAGGTGGGGTAGGGAACCAGTTTCCATGCCAAATACTTCTAACACACGCAAGTAAACCCAGCAGATGGAACAGACAATTCTGGATCCCTGACGCCTCCAGACTGTTGGCTTTGGTTGGGTCATCATGAAGAGAACAGCTGCTTCCTCAATCACGACTACCGCACAGAACAGAGGATGCTGTTTTGATGACTTCTATGCAAGATATAGAAACAAGAGGGGAGTTTCCTGCCTTTTATTTCAAAATAGCCCAGGACAAACGAAGACTTCTTGTACCATAACAACACATTCAAAGGGAAAGCTTGATGGAGTTGGTTTTCTTAAATGTCACCCTACAGTGAGCAACCTACTTCTCTGCCCACAGGCCGTGATAAAAATGTCATCAGGGACCCATGCAGAGGAGCAAGAGATTTCTCTTTGAAACAGCAGCATGTGCACGACTGGGGACAAAACTAGGTGGTAAGGAGAAACCGGCTTTGGAGCAGAGGGACCTGGATTTCAAGCCAGGCTCTAGCCCATCACAAGTCACACTCTCTCAGGGACATGGCAGAAGCTCAGTTCCCGCCCCGTGAAGTGGGGCTAGTCACCCCCAGCTGGCTGTGCGATGAGCAGATGGAGAGAGAATGTATGCGGAATGCTTGGCACACAGTAGGTGCTCAGAAAACGCCAGCACTCTAAGAACAGATAATTTCCATTATAAATGTATCTGTGCCCGGGTTCTTTTGGGCACATGGAATCAGTCTCCCTGAGTGCTGGGCCAGCAGTGAGGAATTAAGGCAGAGCCCAATCTCGAATGACCTCACCCTCCACTGGCTGAAAGAGGAAGACACAGGAGACCATTCCGGGAGTGGCTGGCTAGAGGCAAGCACAGTGTCAAAGGTGGCAGCGGGACGGGAGGGGGGACACGTACTCAAGGCCGGCCTTCCAAGGCTATTCTTTTCCCTTTTAAAGCATGTGGGGAAAAAAATCTTCCATGTACGACGTCTTAAACACAACTTCCTCCCTACCAGGCACTTCCTTCATGCAACTGTTCTAGAGCCAAGTTCACCAGGCCTTTACTTATCTGGTTTTCTTCTTCTTTTCACTCTTGCCCAAGGTCCTGAAAAGTCCTCCTGGTATCTTATTCTTGCATTTTATAAAGGTTTCCGTCCTGATTACAGAAGGAGTGGGCATTGTTTAAAGTGTGAAGATTCGTGCAGATTGTACCCATGTAAACCAAACATGGAAAAGCCAGCCATTCCCAACAGGAGCGCTGGACCGGATTTCTGACTGTACAAGGCATTTCAGAGACTCCAATGTAGACGGCCTGGACTACAACCAGCCCTCTGGTTGTAGTCACACAGCTCTTCTCCACACTCAGAGTCCATCAGCATGCACAAATGTGGGGTAGATGGGGCCAGCACTGATGCGTTTATGCCTGGGTCTGATGAACTGGAGATCTATGCCCTCCATATTTGCCTTCACCCCTCAAAATGACTCTGCCCCTAGTTAGCTTCCAAAGAGATTCCTATTCAGAGCATTTATGGACCAAGCAAGACAAGAGCTACAGTTCAGCCCAGCTCCAAGCTACTCAACACACGGCATCAGTGTTCGCAGTGGACAGCATTTGAAGAAGTAAGTCACATGATACTAGCTAGCTGAGGGACCTGGAACTCACCTTCCTTTCTCATGCCACACAATAGCCATCATTTTGAATGAATGAAGTAGTTCTTTACCTGATGCCCATGGAAAACATGGTCATTTCATCAGACCACGTATTTCCCGTTCCAGCACAGTAGGAACAATGGTATAACCCATCAGGCCCAAATGGCCCAGAGCAGAACAGATCTGAATACATGAAAATGGGATTTCTGCAGGACCCAGCATGCAAACACACATGGGGCACTGGACATGGCAGAGCTGATGAGGCCAGTGGCCCCAGTGAACCAGGAGCTGGAGTTACAGGCTGCAAAGGGGCATGGCGGGGGCCTGCCAACTGTCCTAAGATCTAGAGACAGCCTCCTCACCCCAGGGCCAGGCTCTCTCTGCCGCAGCAGAGGTTCCTCCATCACCTTAGAGCCAACAAACTCTACTTTGTGTCTTGGGAGCAGGAAGGCCCACTGTCTTGTCCTTCACCAGACTGCCTCCTCTGCACTTTTGGTTCCCTCAGATTTGGATTCTCCCCACACTGGGACACAGTCTCGTGTGCTCCTACCTGCAATGACAGCAACGTTCTGGGTCTGTGCTGTCCAACGTGAGAGGTGACCAGCACATGCAACTATTGAGCATGTGACATGTGGCTAGTGCAGCCAAAGAATGAAGTCTTCATTTCATTTAGTTTTAGTTAATTTAAATCGCCACATGTGGCTACACCTGACATACTCAATAGCCCAGGTCTGGAGTGCAGAGTATTCATGTAGAGAAGAGGTCAGTATGCTTTTTTCCTGTAAAGGGCCAGGCAATAAATATTTTAGGCTTTGTAGACACCGTGGTCTGTAAATTCTGCTGCTCTGGTGTGAAGGCACCCATAGATGTTACCTACACAAAAGGGGGGGGCTGTGTCCCAGTAAAACTTTACTGACAAATGTAGGCAGTGGGCCAGGTTTAGTCATCGGGCTATAGCTTGCCAATCCTAAAGTTGGGAGTTCAAACCCCAGAACTACTGCCCATGAGCTAAATGACCTTGGGCACTTTACCTGACAGAACCCTATATTCTTCATCTATAAAAAGGGAATAATAACAGCACTCACTTCTCAGGGTGGTTATATGAATGAACTGCGAAGCCTAACACACAGTGGCATTCAAAACGTACTTGCTGGGCGAATGAAAATGGGAAAGAACTGGGTGCTTGGACTCGCACTATCCTATTTATTCCTCCTCCTCTGTTAAGTAGGCACTATTATTCCCAGTCCACAGATGAGAACATCACAGCTCAGAGAAGTGAAGTGGCTGAACCAAAGTCAAAAGCCATCAAGTGGCAGCACTAGAATCCAGGGATCCTTTTTACTGGTTCTGTGCCCTACTCTCTCTTCTCTCAGGCTTTTCTAACTGACATCAGCCCTACCCAACATTCTGTCCAACTGTCTGGGCTCATCTGTACTGCCTTGTACTGTAAGAGGCTCCATTTATAAAGGAAATCATTAAGAAATGCAAAATCAACCTTTTTTTCTTTTTTTAAAGGAATCTAAGACGTTGAACTCTACTAGTTCCTGTTCCAAACACTGTTCTGGAGCCCATGTCACCAGCAGTAACTCACTGGAACACCTCTCACAAGGCGGCTCCCCTCATCGTGCAGGGACCCAATGAGGTAGGGCATGCTAAACCATCCCATGAAGTTCCGGCTGTGGCCCTTCCCCACGTCACCTACAAAACTATAAAATGCTTCCCCCACCTTGGAGATGGGAGGTCAGAAATGCTCCCTGCAGTTCTTTCCAGAGGTGCAGGGGCCTTCACATGGGCTGATGCAGCTCAAACATGAACTGAATGATGGCTTGTTTCTTCCTGCATTTGGCATGAAGACCCAGCTCCCTCCCAAGTCTTCTCCTTACCTCCTCCTGCCTATCTCCTCCTCCATGTCTGCCAGGATCAGCCCTGAGCAGAGAGGGCAACCTGGGATTGCTGTCTTCTCCTCCAGGGCCATAAGACACCAGTGGCTGTGACCATCATGTTGGCTCCAGTAGCAACCAGGGGGTAGGACAAAAATTGAGCCAAAGCTAAATCAGAGACGAGAAGTCAGCCACTCAGGGAACAAGTGCCTGGGTTCCAGCTCTCGCCTGTGCCTACACTCGGGGCTAGAAATTCAGCCCTGTCTCCAACAGCGCCCAAAGCCTGGCCAGGCCAATGGCTGCCTCCCATAAGGGACTCCACCCTGGTTCCACTAATCCACCCAGAAACGGGCAGGATCAGCCATGCTCAGTCGTCATCTTACAAGTGCAGGGGAAGGGGTTGGCCAGGTAGGAAGCTGGCAGACCCAGTAGTTCGGTGAGCAGACGGACAGGTGAGCCGACGGACACCACACCGGCCACGCTCCTCCATTGCAGAGGAGCATGCCACCACGTCATGTCTCAGAACAATGACTTCCTAAAGTCATGTGTAACATATAAGGACTTACCTGAACTTCACACATGCTTTTAAAAATCGTTTTTTGGCCAGGTGCAGTGGCTCACACCTACAATCCCAGCACTTTAGGAGGCCCAGGCGGGTGGATCACCTGAGGTCGGGAGTTCAAGACCAGTCTGGCCAACATGGTGAAACCCCGTCTCTACTAAAAATACAAAAATTAGCTGGGCGTAGTGACACACGCCTGTAGTCCCAGCTACTTGGGAGGCTGAGGCAAGAAAATCACTTGAACCCAGGAGATGGAGGTTACAGTGAGTCGAGATCACGCCACTGCACTCCAGACTGGGTGACAGAGCAAAAGTCCGTCTCAAAAAAAAAAAAAAATCATTTTTTTCCCCAAAGCAAGTTAGAACTCATTTTCCTGTGGTCTATTACATACTCTCCTGAGCCTAAGTGTCTGATCCCCTCTCTGCTCCAACTTCTGGCCGTACAGCTCTTTCACTCCAGTTTGCTGCTCAACTTTTGGCCTATGTGGATGCAGCCAGGCCAGATCCTCTTTTACTTTCTTTTCTAACAGGTGAAGGCATGTGCTAACCTCCCCAGGAATGAGATGAACAGAGAGGTTTACTGTTAAAATCAAAACCATCTGCGGCTAACTTACTCACTTTCTTCTTCCCTCAGGAGGAAATGCAGATGAGCAAAACCCTACCAGCCCTGGAAAAGACACCCCACAAAGCCAAGATGGGCTGCTAACTGCAGTTTTGCCTCTGCCTCCGCACAGGTTCAGTATTTTTCTTAATTCTCTTCTGGGCCCAGGTCACATGCCACACAGTCAACGGGGCCTGGAATCTGGGCTGGCATCTGAGGGCAGCGGAGGCCTCAGGCGCACTGGCCTCCAGGAGTCAGGTGACTCAGGCCCGCCATTCTCGAGTGTCTGTGTCAGCAGCTTCCCCCTGCCTTTGAGAACACTGGTGAGAACAGGCTATGACAGAGCCCAAGAGGCACCGAAGCTCCTTCTTCCATCGCACCGACATGGTTAGGTGCCTGTTTTTCCCTTTAAAGAAAAAATAGTTTTACACTGAATCGGACTGTTTCAACTCACACGCCAGAACTTTGACTTCTTTAGTTCCAGTGCAGCACAGGCAAGAGGTTCTGGAAGCTCTTGGGAATCCCAAGTGCCCCCGCTAAATGCGAGAGTTTTGCCTAAAAATAAACAAAGACCACATCACTCTGGCCAAGGCGGCACTTGATGAAAATTCTCAGAGGCTAGTTTCATGCTTCTCCAGGAAGGTCACTCCAAGGTCAAAAAGCTGGGCCCCTGGGCAGTGGCGCCCCGAAGGTGGGCCTTCTCCCAGCACTTCGTCCTTCCCTTTACTGCCATCCTGACCTAGATCAGCCCCGCTCCCCTCTGAAATCTACACTCTTCTCACCCAGGCTCCAGGTCTCCCAGATTCCCTGACACAGTCTCATGCTGTTGTGCCTGGGGACACCTGCTCCCCTGGTCTGGAATATCTCCTCCTCCCCATTCTTCATCTGTCTAAACTCCTACTCATTCCTCAAGGCTCAGGTCAGCTGTCACCCCCTCCAGGAAGCCTTCCCTGCCCTCCTCTCTTCAGCTCAGTTAGAGAGACCTTCTATGACTTCCAGAGGACAGTGTGACTCACCAGTACCTTGTGTAAACATATCTTCATTCATTTATTACACTGTGTCTGGCACATAGTAGAACCTCAATAAACACCTGCAGTCTGACTGTCCATAACATGAGCTATGAACTCCCTAAAATCAGGGATTCGGTAGATGCATCTCTGAATTCCTCGGGGCCTGACGACGTGCCTGACACACATAGTAGATGTTACTCCATACTGATTGAATTGTACTGAGCCTGGGGGCCACCGCCATGGCAGGTATGTTCTGTGCTTATCACAGGAACAGTGACACACCCAAGGAGGACACAGTGGGTGAGGATGACACACTCCACCTGGCAGATGAGTTCTGTCACATTCATGAGACCACAGGCAGCCGAGACACCTTGGAGACCTCCCTTATGCAGCCCTCGCTCACAAAGCTTCAGGATCTCATCGTCCTAGCAGAAGGTCTGCTTCAAGGCCACCCATGCCCAGCCACCTCAGTGGTTCCTCTGAGAGGATGCTCTAGGACCAGCCCTAGAGGGGAGGGGCTGCCACAGTCTGGAGTCAGGGCCCCCTCCCAGAACCTAGTAAACAGCATGAGTCTTCACACCCCATACAAAGGGGTCTCCCTCAAAGCTACCCAAAGTGCAGCAGGAAATCTCATGAGTCAAGACTGTCCATCCTGTCCACCCCACAGGATGCCAGCCAGCCTGAGACTCATGAGGAGTGATGCTCACCAGACCCAGGGAATAGACGCGGCAGGAGTCAGAGGCCTGCACCAACAGACGCCCAGGTGTGACACAGCCTGGACCCTTCCCTCTGTCCTCCAAGCCAAGGAAGGGCTCCTTTCAAAGCTTCAGCAAGCTTAGATGAGCTCTTGCTCCTGCAGACACTGAGGTCAGGTTCAGGTGCAAAGGGATCGAGAAGCAGCCAGAATCATACCACAGGCCGAGCCGGGGGCCAGCGCCCCAGCTGCAACCACATAACCCGCACCCAGAAGATGCTGACTCCAGGTGTCCAAGGCAGCTCCCCCAACATGAGAGGAATAGCAAAAAACAAAGGTGCCCGCTGCAAAGCACCTAAAGAGAATCCAAAAGGTGGTAAGTGGGCCCCTCACTCTCAGTCTAGGTAGGGGTGCAGCCATTAATTCCTTGGTTTCCAAAGAATTCATTTACAGAAGTGTGGGTCGCAGTAGAGCCAAGACGGTGGGGCCACATCACGACCCATACATGCATTTAACTTTCTATGCTTAGGACCAAAACTAAATCACTTTTGGTAAACAAAGATTTAGTTTCCTAAAGAGAAAACTTAAAAGATTTCACCAGTCTCAACTCTTGGTAACAGACACACTGCAAACTAAACTGTAATGCATACTTTCAACTTTTCCTCCCAAGAAAACCCTGTAGTATCTGAGAGAGGAGGATGCTGGAGGACAAAAGGCTCTATCTGCCCCAGTCTGACCCGTCCAGCCAAGTCCAACTCCAGCTGAAGTCCCCTCTGCTCTGTCCTGTATCTTGTCACCACTGACTAACCTCCTCAGGGCAACCTGCATGACTCCCGTCCTTCCGGCCCTCCTTCAGTCCTCACAACAACACACGATTGCCACAGGCTGTGTGAGATACTCACTAATGTTTGGGGGGCTCTAAGTGTCCCCACATGTGGTCTCATTCAGGGCCCCGAACCTATGGGTTGGGGTTGCTGTCAGCACTGCCATACTCCAGATGAGGGAATGGGGGCCAGAGACAGTCGCCTGCTCAAAGGCACAAGGCATGGCCAACAAAGGGTAGACCTGGGATTTGAACCCAGGCTTCTGATTCCAAAGCTGAATGCTACTTTTGCCCTCAATGATACAGAACTGGGTTTCACTTAGATTCTGTCCAAAGTTCCTCCGTGATGCCAAAGAGTCCCCATTCTTCCTGCAACCACAAGAAGCACCTGGTTGGCATGCAGCTGACCACGAGCTTTGCAGCAGAACCCCTGCTTGCCCAGTCACACTCATCTCCTACCTGGCATCGCTCTGCAAGGCACTACGCCTGTTGCAAGGGGCTTTTCAAACAAGCTCTAAACTGATCTTCCTAAAAATGTTGGGTGGCAGGACCAGCAAGGTGAGAAATCGGAGGCCCAGAGAGGGTTACAGGGCAAATTAGGTCCAGCAAGTAGGCAGTCTGTGCCCACTACCTTCCAGCCAGGAAATTCAATCGTTTGGCTGCCAAAGGGATTCCATGGGAGAACGGTTCCTACGGCCCGGTCCCCAGGATCATGCCACAGACGGGCTTCCCTGCATCCCACTCTCCTTCTGGAGACTCAAAACCACAGACACCTCTTTGCCCCCGGGGCGCAGGAGCCAGGCTCCCTCTCCTCACCCAGATCATGGAGACAGTCAGCTGCAGAGAACTTAGTCTTTCCACCTCCAAACATGCAGAGAAGCTGCTCCCAGCCAGCGGACTGAAACTCCCTCCGCTCCCAGGCCCATGGCCAAGGCCAATGCCAGAGCAAGGGGAATTCCAGGCAGGGCCAGAGGCCTCTCCCAGCTGGGCTTTGTCTGTCAGGGTGCTTCAGGCTTCAGCCAGAGGGCAGCCTGGGAGGGAGGGTGGCCTCCACGAGGTGGGGGCAGGCAGCAGCAACTGGAACCTGCATAAGCCATCTCTCCTGCACAAGGCACAGTCCAGCTGCCAGGACACACCATGGCCCCAGACAGGACCTGCACAAACCCAGCTATCCAGGAGCTCGAGGGCCCACCCACGCCCCCTCCTAGAAACTGCAGCACGGCACCCGGACAGGAGCTGCCAGGGAACGCCCACTGGGCAATGCACATGTCTTACAGCAGGAACTCTCCTCCCCTGGTGAGCACTGGATGGAAAAGCAGCAGGGTGTGGTAGAAAGAATACAGGACTGAGGTCAGCTGGGCCAAGTTCAAATCCCAACCTCCCCTCTCAACCTGGGGTGAGTGATTTCTCCAGGCAGCATGTCTGCAGCAATGAAATCGGGCTAGTCCCTGAGCCATAGGTTGTGCTGAGGATTAAATGTAATGAAGTAAAGTGCCCGGCTCCACAGTGGACACCCAGCAGATGTCCAATCAATGTCTGCGGAATGAATACGGAAATTGCAGCCCTGAGGAAACAGCAATCCTCTTCTCCCTTCACTCAGCCCAAACCCAACTCCCTACAGCGGGGGAAAGAGCCCTTATTCACTACTCACCACCAAGACACAGCCGGGTAGACTGACACTTTTGGCATAGAGGCCAAAACCTTTTTCATCAAGCTCACCTTTACAAGGTTTCAGCACCTTCCACTGGGGCTGGTGGGTGGAGACAGGGGATGGATAGCATGTTTCACTTGGCTAAGGAACTCTCTGAGCAATGATCAAGTTCACCTGCTGGTCTATGCTAAAGCAGGCTGTCCTGCAAGCAAGAATAAGGTTCCACGTCATGACAGCACAGCAGTAGGGCAGGGACTCAGGAGACAGAGGCTGCACCTTTGAGAACTGGCTACAGGACCCTGGGAGATTCACCTCACCTCTTAAGGATCAGACCTCTCTTCCAGAAGTTTACATCAGCAGGCCCAAGAAGCTCTCGCTCTCCAAGCACCCTGGCCATTCTAAACACAATTCTATGAAATGTAATCCTAAGTATGTTCACAGGAAGACAGGCTCTGAGCTGTCAGGGACAACCAGGTGCCTGATAGAGTGACATTCACTGCAAACCTGAGTGAAAAAGACTCACCACTCACTGAGAGTTGTCAGGATATGCCCTGGAACCTAAATGCATCTTTCCTCCCCTGAGCCCCAGGGGCACATGGTGTGCCAAACCCCCAAAAGGAACAAGACCACTAGGACCGTGGGGAGGAAGGGCCTGTATGAGAACTACCCTGACACCACAGCCTGAGTAAAATCTGCCCCCTTCAATCTGGAAAGAAGGTGGTTCAGAGGGACTGTGCTGAATCTTGGCCCAGCAGAAACAGAAATGACCTCAAGGATGCCCACAGCAGACACTTCCCCTAGGGATGGTGCCTTTCAGATGCTACTTCACCAAGACATAGCAATAGTAGCAGCAGAATATGCCAATAGGTTTGCTCCACTCCTGAATATGAAAGCCCCCAATCTCCTGCTAAGGAATAGGGAAACTAAGGAACAGATCCCTAGGTATGCATGGGGTCTATTACAGCCCTCACTCCTCAGTCTTGGATGCACAAGAGAATCGACTCAGGAACTTTAAAGATACCAGTGCGGGGTTGTTGCCCCCCCTCTCCAAGATTGTGATGTAATTGGGCCTGAATGCAGCCTGGGCATCTAGATTTTTTTTTTTTTTTCCAACCTTCCCGGGTGACTCTAATGTGCAGCCAAGGTTCAGAACCACTACTCTAGCTTCTAGAAGTTCCAGCACTCTCCTACAAACTCTTCAGGGGCAGAAAGGACAGCATGCCCAGCCAGGCAGGCCTTGCTAGAGATGGGTCTCCTTAGTCTTCCTTCAAAACACACTCACACTCACACACCCCCACCCCCAGAACCAACCTGCAAAGAGCCATCTGTCTGAGACAGAATGCAGGGCCGCTGCCCGGCCCTGGCTGGGGCGTACCAAGTTCAGCCACACTGGAGGATATACAATTGTGTTCAGTTACTTGATTACTTTAGGCACGTAAACAAACTATGATATTGTACAGACCTGGAGTGGCAAACACCACATCATAATTTACTCTGAGACATCTGAATTACAAACGCAAAAAGAAAAAAAGTTGGAAACGCTTTTAAGAATCTCTTTGAATGGAAAAACGGAATCTGAATAAATGGCGGTGCTTCCAGTGGGCTGCCAGGTTTACTTCCTGCTTCCCCCAGAAGGTCACCGGAAATGTTTTCTTGTGAATCTGCCTTTTCTGAGATTGAAGCAAAACATCTCAGCCTCCCAAACTATGGCACTACCTTTGGTCCTCTAGTACATACAGATTTCAATCACTCCAAAAAAAAAAAAAAACACACACAGCCATAAGAAAGGAGAGTGGAGGGGAAAAGGCAGTTAAAAGTTCTAGGTTTGGCCGGGCGCGGTGGCTCAAGCCTGTAATCCCAGCACTTTGGGAGGCCGAGACGGGCGGATCACGAGGTCAGGAGATCGAGACCATCCTGGCTAACACGGTGAAACCCCGTCTCTACTAAAAAATACAAAAAACTAGCTGGGCGATTTGGCGGGCGCCTGTAGTCCCAGCTACTCGGGAGGCTGAGGCAGGAGAATGGCCTAAACCTAGGAGGCGGAGCTTGCAGTGAGCTGAGATCCGGCCATTGCACTCCAGCCTGGGCGGCAGAGCGAGACTCCGTCTCAAAAAAAAAAAAAAAAAAAAAGTTCTAGGTTTTCCTGTGGTGTTAACAAGACTAAACAAAATTTCTGCTTTGAAATAAAACAGAACCCAGTGCCTCTATCGTATGAATACACAGCACGGCCTATAGAAAGCAGGCAGGCTCTGAAGGGATAGAGCTCCTTCCTGGCTTTCTGCCTTCCGGCTATGTGGCCTTGGGCCAGTTACTTGGCCTCTCTGAGCCTCAGCTGTAACTGCAGGTTTGCTCTGAGAATTAGAAAGTGTATCCAAAGCCCAGGGCCCTGGGTGGGCCTTCAACAACCAGTGGGTGCTGCTATTATTCTCTGAACAATCTGCACCCATTTCAGCTAAATCCTTGGGAATCACATTATACCAGCGCAGGGGAAGAATCTGTTTCTTTGTTTAATGAGAGAACAAAAAGAGTGAGTAGAGAAGTCAGGAGTTAGCCTGCCACCGCATTCTGGGGTCAAATGGGCTGTTTACCAACATGATTTGCTTTCACCCTCCTGAGAGTGGCACCGTGGAAAAAGCCCTTCCCGAGACTTACAGATGCCCAAGAGGCAATGTGGTTTCCATGATATTCCAGCATGGTCTGGCCAAGCTGTCCCCCATCCCCCACGCAAAAGCCAGCTTCCCCATGCAGCCCCCGCAGCAGGAGAGAGGGAGAACCATTAAAGAAGCGGGGGTGCCTGTCACACTTCTCTGTAACCCCTGACGTGATGTGAAATTCTACAAGGTAGACCCTTTGAAATGCAAAATCTTCCAGAGTCCTTCAAACGTGTTTTTATTTTCTCGGGTTCCTAAGGCTGCTTTCAGATGCACCCATCAGTATTTCCCCCTCTCAATCAACCCACATTTAACAAAAAAAAACAAGAAAGAAAGAAAAGAAAAAATAAGAAAAACCCAAGGACGTCTCTATTTTTCAGAAAAGCTCAAGTATCTCCAATCACTGTGAGGGGAAAGAAAATAAAATCTTTAGCTCCAGCCTCCTTGCATCACTCCAAGACACCCAGAAGCCAAGTTTCCTCTGGAAGATTCCCTCCCATCCTAGCCAGCACAGCAGTCTGTTGCTCAGATCTCAGAGAACTTTCTGAGATAAGAATTCGAGTTCCCCCTGACCCAAGTTCGGTAACGTTAAGACAGGCACCACCAAAACCACAACCCCGCAATACACCAAGCCCAAATCTTGCCCCAAAACCCGGTGCACAGGAGGTTTGGATTAAGCATCAAAGAAGTTACCTTAAAGTTGTTTGGCAAAGAAAAAGACTTCACTGTAAGAAGAACTCTAGGGAACGGTAAATTGCTTTTGAATATGGACTTTTCAGTGGCGCAGTCATTAATCATGTTAATGTAAACTGCGCTACAACAAAAATTTTCTAAGCAAGTCTCAGGGCACATCAGCATATCTAAGCCTCTGGGTTTGTTTCCAAAGTTCACATCCCGGCAGGCAATGAAACTGCTGTTAATAGGGTCAGCTATTACAGTGCCGTCCCCAACCTTGGGCCATAATAAAGGTGACTCAGCCATCCAGAAAAAACTCTCAAAGTTACGCAGGAAACAAACAAACTAATCAGAGAAAGAGAGTCAATGATTTTTGGAAGGTGTATTCATTGGACAAGTTTAAACAGAAACTCTCCCTGGATGATCGGACTGACACTTTAGGAAGGAGTTGAGGGAGAACAATCAACACTCCTCCCAGCACCCAAGTCCCCTGGCCAGACCCTTTGTGGAGTGGACGGGAGGGCAGCAGCCAGATGAGGCGAGGAGGGGAGTCCAGCAGAGCTAAGCTTCACTGAGCCCCGCCAGCTCCAGCCATGTGCTTCGTGTTGGCAACAAACAGGTTCTTTCAAGAGAGGAAGAGTCTGACAAAAAGGACAGCTGCAGCAAAGCAGAAGCTAAGGGTAAAAACCTCTCCAAAGCCCTATAGGGATTCTCCCCTAAAGTTAAACAAAACACCATTGGGGTTTGCAAGGACTAGTTAATCTATTAGTCTTCCCCTTGCTGGATCAATTAAAGAGAGTCCCTCCACATCTGGTTTCCATAGAAAACCGAAACTTGTATTATCAGCACATTACATAACAAATTATGCCTGCAGGTTTCTTTTATTACACATCAGAGAGGTGTGCCTGGTGGTGGTAATGATGGGGGTTGTGCCGATCTGAGTATTTGCTTATTTTAGTCTTTTTATTTAAGGGTAAGAACAGAAAGTTTTCCATACAATGCGCAATTTAACTGCAGAAAGTCACGCTATCCAAATAAAACATCAACTGAACAATCCGAAGGTGGGCCCAGAGCTCAGTCTTCAGGGCCCAAGGCAAGGAGTGAGAAGGGTGTGCTTTTTAAAAGAGCTCCGCAGCGTCCCCTGCTGCCAGCTCCTAATATTTAAACACAGCTCTCTGTGGCCTCCAGAAGGGGAGGAGAGCAGGCTGGCCCTTCCTGAGCTTCAATCAAGGGTCAGGCGCCTGCTCACTGAACCCGCTTAAAGGAACCCAAGCCCACTAGGCTTCTATAGGGAGGATGGGGAGGCTAGTGGGGCAGTAAGGGAATCAACAAGGGGAAAGAGAAAGACTAAAACATGGAGACAAAAAGGGCCCAGTCCTGGAAATAACACCAGGACTTCCCATAGAATGTCAATTAAGCGTAACCACCACAATGACAAAAAGGTATCATAAAGCTCTTTCCAAAAGAACTTTATGAACTTCCAAAACGCTATGTGCAACATACCCAAGTTGAAAAGAGAAGGGGGAAACTGATTGAAAACATTATGAACCAAGACAGTGGAATGCTCTACTTTGTCCTGAGAATACTGGAACATTCAAGTCCACTTCTGCAGCAGTGAGGTTGCTAGTTTCTATTTAAAAACTTGTCTTCGATATCAAAATGACTGCACATGAATCTCACCTTCCCAAAAGAAAATAGGAAGTAGTTGGGCAACATCATTTGAATTCAAATAGCCTCGTTCTCTGAAGGAACTTTTGGAAGAAAAAAAATACAGACCTTCTCCATGCCTCTCCTTAGCTTTCTAACCTGAAAAAGCGCCTGGAAGCTGGATCGGCACACTCCCAGGTCGCATGATGGGTGACAGCCAAGTGCAGACACAGAATCAAGGGCTACCAGTCCTGATCCAAACCTTCTCCCACTGAATGGGACGATGAATTGGGACAAGTAGCTGTTTATGTAGTCCACAGCTAAAGGTAGGGTGGGGGACCCTGTAGACCTGCAATTCAATATCAAAACTGTAACTGACACACGTTACTCTTAAATAGCTACATTAAAATGAAACCAAAACCTGGCCTAATTAGGAACAGTCAGTTTCACCTGGTCGGCTAACTCCATTCCTTCCCCGGTCCTCAAACCAGGTGGCAGCTTTTAAACGAGTCCAGGATCTGGAGCAAGGAGGAATCTCCCTGCCAGCCGGTGGGGACTGCTGGGAACACATATGCTAGCATGTCATTTGGAAGTCTGCTAATATGTTGTAAGCAGCACAAGACGTTTGCCTGGCTTCCCAGGCCAATAAACAATGCCATTCCAACTCCTGCAGCAGTCAATAGGAAACAGTCTCTTTTCTCCACCATCCAACAATTCAACAAACATTTGTTCCTGTTGAACAACCGTCAGCCTGGCTCCATCTGCACCCGCTCCTGCAAGGCGAGCGCAGCAGCACAAATGCCCACCCCAGGATCCCAGACCCGGAATGCAAGTCATTCCGGGGGCCACTTTCCTAACACCACCGAGTCCAGAGATAGTACCGTATGGAAGACTCGGAGTGTGGCCTATAGGAGGCAGAATCCCATTCATCAAACGCTGCAAAGAGCTTTTCTTTGTTCACCATCGTCCTAAGTACAGTACGTGTTAATGAGCCTGGGCGGTCAGATGGAAGGAGCTCGGCTTCAGGGGGCGTCCGAACGCGAGGGACCCGGGCAAACCTGTCCGTGCGGTTCGTCGCTGCTGCGGCGCCCCGGCCCGAACCACGAGCATTGTTCCCCAAGTCCGAAGACGGGGGTGGAGAGCTGGGGACTGGGGGACACGGTGGGGGGCGGGGGAGCGAGAACACACTTGGGACAACACAAACCGCAAACCCTCCCCGGATTCTGGGTGTCCTCGATTCTTTCGTCTCTGCCCCACCAAGAGAAACCCTGAGCGCGTAACCTGCCTCCCACGGGCTTGCAAAATCCAAGACAGGCAAAAATGTGACTTGACCAGTGTGCCTGTGCCGGACGGCCCTTCTCGCCATGTGCAAAAGCCACGCCGACGCGGACGCCCCCACTCGCAAGCCCCAGTCGTGGCCTCCCTGCGGGCTTCCCCCGCCCGGGACAGAATGCCCCCTCACCACCATCCTGACCGCCCCGGACAGCCCAGCAGCAGCGGAGCCCGCCGCCTCGCGCCCGCATCCCGGGGTGACGGGTGCAAACTTCCGCGAACAAAAGAGTTGTCTGCAAACGATGAGGGAACTTCGGGGCGAATGGGGACGCCCGGCTCCCGAGACTCCGCGCCTCCTCCGCAGAGGCTAGTCAAAGCTCAAGTCGAGACGCGGAGAGGACACCCCCAGGCGCAGCAGTCCCCGCGCCCGCCCGCCCGTTCTGGCCTGGGGAGCGCAGACTTTTCCGCCGCAGCCAGGCTTGTACGTCCCCATGCCTGTGCTCTGACAAGTCTGACGCCTGCATCGGGGGCGAGACCGAGCGCCCGGAGAAACCGCCCGACCCAATCCAAACGCGAAACAAGGCAGAAAAAAAGGCAACCAGCAACACTAGTAAAAAAGAAAAAAAAACAGGCAAGCCCATTGCACACGCGAGCCGGGCTCCCTCCAGCCGGCGGCCGGGACGCACACGGCCCGGACCTCTCTCGGGACCAGCCCCCCGGCCACCGCCGCCGCCGCCCGGCCCCGGGTCGCTTACTGTGCGCGGCGGGGCGCTCCGGACGCGGACCCCGCGCCGTCACCGCCAGCGCTCGCCAAGTCGTTCGGGCTGCCCGCCGCGCGTCCGCCGCGCGCACGCTCGCCTGCCGGCGCCGAGCGCTTTGTACGAGCGGCTCCCGGGGAGGAGGAAATCGACTTGTCACTTCCTGAAGTATTTGCAACTCGTCCCTTTAACCGGCACCGGCCAGGCCGCCCGCGCCCGCCGCCGCCGCGGGGCCGCCCGACAGCGGCTGCGTGGACTCGGCCCGGCGCTCAGCGGGCTGCGTCGCGGGCCCGGGCGGTAGGCGCGGCGGCGGCGTGCAGGAGGCAGGCGGCGTGCGGCAGCGGCGGCGGCGGCGGGCGAGTGTGCAGTGCGCGCAGCCGCCGATGGGCGGGGAGTGGGGGCTCGCGGCGCGCCGCGGGCGGGGCTAGAGGGCGTCCTGCGGGCTCCGCCGCGCGCCGCTCGCCGAGCTCGCGCCTGCGAGGCCCCGGGACGCGGGAAGTGGCCCCGGACCTGGGCCCCGCCACCGCGGCTGCCCGGGCCCCGCGCCAGGGGCCCTACGGGCTTCTCTCCCCGCCCCCCGCACGAGCCGGGATGAAAACGCTGGGCCACATAGGTTTCAGGCGTCCAGCTTCCGGGTTGTTAGGTGCCGAGGTTTAAAAGAAACGGTCACTTCAGTGGCGTGCAGGACAGCGGGCGGATGGGGTCGCGGCACGGGGGGGACCTTGAAGTGTTGTCACACTTTGGGAAAATAAAACGCAAGTTTCCTAACTCGGGGCGCTGATCAAAATGAAGGAATGTGTACTTCAGAAGCCACATCCAAAATACATGCAACTGGCGAAGGAAGGATTTGTGGTTGCTAAGCAGAGGCAGAGCATGTTTAGTTCTGTAACTTAGGATGTTGACTTAAGTTCAGGAATGTAACCCTGATAGAATAAGCAGAGTATTTTCATTGTGCTGCTCACCTGGGGGAGGGGGATTATTTTCCTTGTGAAGTGAAGCCCTAGATTTCCCATTACTCCTTCCTACTGGTGTATGTTATTTTATTGACCTTGTATCCAAAAAGCAATCTTTAAAGAGAAGGTTTTTTAAAACCCCCATGCCTGTTTTGTGTTCTCCTTTGCCAAAAAAACAAAACACCTCATTACTTTACATGGATTGTGTCTGCGCCATTTGAATGGTTCTATTCATAAATAGGGAAACTTTTTCTGTTGCTTCTAGGAACATTTAATTGGTTTTAATCCAATGTTTCAATCCCAGTATCAAACATAAATGAACAATTAACTTCTTGAGCTTTGTGCGCTTGGGAAACTATTATATTTCATGGCTATTGCTGAAATATTTCAGAATATCATCACACTGGACCCATTCTTTTCAGAAAAGCATGAACTGACATCTCCTTTGACACTACAGCTCACTCCACTGAGTTCTGCTGCATGATTAGAATGGACGGCAATCACTGGAAAGGATATGAGTCTATTCATTTCAAGTTACATGATGTGGGATAGAGTCAGTCCATCCTAAGAAAGCCAAAATGAACTAACATACAGAATACAGAATACTAAGATACTGATACCCTTACCCATATACATTGCTTTTTAAAAATGCATTAAGGACCAATCTCGAAAGGAACAAGATCCAAGAACCGATGGTGAACAAAAGAAGGCCCAAGGAATAATTTTAAGAATGCTGCTATGCTTAACCAAAAGAGTCAGTGTTTCCCTAAAGCTATCTGATATCACACAATCACCTCAGCGTTTGAGGGCTTTAAGGACAGAGTTTAATTTACTAAGTTTTTATTAGGAAGCCTAGAGTGACTCCTGCTGGCAAACATTCAGTTTATTCCTACAATTACTAGTTCATCAGGTCAACTTAAAAAATAAGATGCAGGGTCCCAAGCCTGGAAACAATTATTACAACCATTATTCTTGTTGCTTTCAGGATGATTTGCGTTTCACATTCCAAGGATGGTGGTCATGGCCAGTTCCTCTGCTGTAACACCTCCTTTCCAACCTAAAGCAGCCTGTTTTTCTGGTTCTGAGGCTTTCTTGAGGCTGTCTAGAACTAATATACTTGCTTAAGAAGTTATGCTATTAACCAATAAATAGTTACTTCTCATTTTCTAGATTTGTATCTCCAAAGACTAAAAAGATACATAAAGACCTGTGTCACACTTAACCTTCCATACTATAGGCTCTTCCCACATGATGTAATAATCCTACAGCTATATTATAAAACACCCTCACTTCTTAGTGCTCAGCTCCATAGTTCTTTACTATGAAAAAATTCTACCCAAAAGGTTGTTATATTAGAGTTCTGCTCAATTCAGAAGAGTAGCTAAAAACGTAGAACTCTGGATTTAAAGCTATGTAAAAGCTGCAATGGGGCAGGGACATGGAGCTAAACTCTCTATCTTTGTTCAATCCAAAATGGTCAAACCAAATCAAAACCAGATTTTGAACACAACCAGACACCTAAATGCAAATTCACAGGCCAATTTAGGAATAAATCCATAAATAATCTAAAAACTATAACTTGTGACTTTTCCATTATCATCAACCAATGCTAACCTGACTAAGCCAGAGAACACCCTGGGAAATATAAAATGCAGGGATTACTTGCAGTCTTTTACTTCAAGACCAATATATGATGGCACCGCACAGTGGCTCACGCCTGTAATCCCAGCACTTTGGGAGGCCAAGGTAGGCGGATCACTTGAGGTGAGGAGTTTGAGACTAGCCTGGCCAACATGGTGAAACCCTGTCTCTATTAAAAATACAAAAATTAGCCAGACATGGTGGCAGGCACCTGTAATCCCAGTTACTCAGGAGGCTGAGGCAGGAGAATAGCTTGAACCTGAGAGGCATAGGTTGCAGTGAGCCAAGATCGCACCACTGCACTCCAGCCTGGGTGACAGGAAAAGACTGTCTCAAAAAAAAAAAAAGAAAGAAAAAAGGAAAAAAAAAAAAAGAAAAACAAACAAACAAAAGATATGAAAACCAGTGATAAAACACAGCAATCCTAGTTCCCCCAAAGGAGGACTACCAAATAGAGGCACACTTGTGTGTAAGGTATGAAACACATTTCCACTCAAAACTGCTTGGGAGATAGAAACTGAGTATCATTCTATATTAGAGAGCTCCCCTATTATAAGTTTAAAGCTCTTAAGCAACAGGAGACAATAAGGGTGTGTTTTATTAAGGGTGTAACCTACTAAAACTTGTATCAACAAGCTAATAAAAGTATTCACCTAAGCACATTTATGCAGAGGAGGGTAAAGGTTGGGTTTTGATATGCATTAAGGAGTGTCCTAGGTAGTTAGTGGGTGTTTTATTTTTATGCCTTTAGAACCAGATAAATGTGACATTCAAACAAAGAGCTGAGCTTTGAGGCTGGAGCAAGTACCAGCAAATGTTCAGTTTTTCCCATCGAATCTATCTGTATATATGGTTGTAAAAAGAGCTCACCACGAAAAAATTATCAACTGGTTTGAGAGAATAACATACTATCCTTTTTAGACTAACAAGTGAAGTAAGCAAACGCCAAAAGTTATACACTGGACCCAACAGCAGTATGCAGATGCACGTGTATTCACCCCTTTATTTGGCTTCCAAAAGCCACTGCCTCTTTGTCACAACCCTTGTATTAAAAGCCAGTCATTCACATTTCACACTGTTCTTTCTACATTTGAAAAGATCTTTTTTAAAGCAGAACCTTTTAAAATTACTTATAATAAATTATGAGAAGACAGACATCACCAAGTCCACCTTAAGTATTTTCAAAAAGATTGGTGACTAGAAGTATGTTAGCAAAATATACTTCTTTGGAAAATTTAAGAAGTTTCTGATTATAGATGGAAATAAAAAATCTGAACCTATCATGGGGGCAATTTTCATGTCTTACTCAGACAAAAAAGTTCTGTAAATTTTCCCACATCTTTGTGCAGCTACAACTAATAACCTTACCTACATTAGCATGTAGGGATCACATGATACATTAATCCTTCTGTTCTTTCCTGTCTGTTCTTTTTATCCACTGATGAAAATAAGAAATGAATTATAGCTTTAGCTGGAATCATGCATGTATGTACATACATACATACACACGATACATATACACACACCTTTTTAAAGTGGTATTTAGTTCCTGAGGACAAAATTACTCTTTGATCCAAGAACTAAACAATTTATTTTCATTGAAAAATAACCTCAGCCATGAGTTTAATAATACCAATCCCACTCCTTTGATACAAAGTAAGAGTTGAAAGCAGCTTGAAGAGGAGTGACTATTGAGATCAGCGCATGTGAAGCCACACAGCTTTGTAACTGACTGTCTAGCACCATTGAGGTACGAAAGCATGCCAGCTGGGCCAGCATTGTGCACCACAAAGTATGGGTTGTGAGCCTAAGTCCTGAGCACAAACCCTGCTTTCCAAGTTGGCAGGTGCTGAAAACACAGCAAATGTCACGCTTGCAACTCACTGGATGGAAGAGTTCTGGTAAGTAAGCTAAAAAGAACCAAGCAACAGTTAAAACTTATTTCAACTTCGTTTTTTTTTTTTTTTTTCAAAGTTAATAGTAGCTACTGGTATTATGTGCTACAAGAAAACACAAGCATGAATAACAAACATTTAAAAGTTTATGTATGGTAAATAAAAAGCTTTAAGAAAGTGTAAGAAAGGCTTTTCACTACATTCAAAGTAAATGGCATATGTAAAACTTATTAAACCTATTTTATTATTCTAATACTAAGGTTCAAAAGCATCTGTTTATGATCTTACATGAAGTAGACTCTAATTATTATCATTATTAACATGGTGAGTTCCCTAGTTTGCTTCAATTACCCCATCAAAAACATATCTAAAAACAAATTACAATATTTTCATATTGCTTTGTTATAAATTGCATTTAATCTAGAAAATATTTCAACTGTAGACCAGGCTAAATGTTTATGTTAACATCTTTAAATGAAACCATTTCAACTTTTTTTCTTAAACATTCTTTAGAGGAATTCACATTCAGTATTTGAGATATAAGCTCAAAACTTAATTTTTCTCTTGTCAACTATCTGCCATAAGTCATTGCCTCAAGAAAAATCGATTTTTAATTCCTCCCTAGTGATATGCTCAAAGCTACTGCTCTCCTGCCTTTCCTCCTAAAAATGAAACTGAGTAAATTTCATTTTCATTAGGTAGAAAGGAAACTAAAACTAGATACAGTTGGTGATTTCACAGAGCTTAAAAACCCAATCTAAAGGCTGAATCCTTCGGATTTAAAATGTCAAGAAAAGAAATCAGCCTCTAGTTCTAAAGGGTAGAACATTCCTGGGAGCAGTATGAAAAGAACATTTAGCCTACATAGTAGCCTGTGAATTTCTTAACTCTCCTCAGCAGTTTGTCAATCTATTATATGAACCAAGAGCAAAGATCTTTGTTTGGATTCATACCCACGACTGTTCTAAGAGAGACAAGCCTTGCTGATTTTGTATGTGCGTAACCTGTAGCTATAGGTTGAACTGTACCTACAATATAAAAGAATTGATATGAATGAGAAGTTGGCTTACTATTTCAATTACTAGTTTACAGCTTCTCTTAACTTTTACAAGGGACAAAAACCAAAAAAAACACCTTGATCAAAACCAGGTTAGTCAACCACTGTACTGTTAAACTACCTAACATAAAGAACTGGAGCTTTGATTCTGTTGTAAAGAGGTACGTCATATCATATTGACCTCAACTCTGTAGAACTCTCTTAGAATGGTTGAAAGACTAAAGTCCTCTAGGATGAACTAAAGAAAGCAATATGACACTGGCCAACATGTCTAAAGTCATACTAAGCAATCTAGACATTGAGATAGTCATATAACCACCAATAAAAAAGCAAAAGAAATGAACAAACCCGAAAAACCAAATGTTTTCTTTTTTTTTTTTTTTTTTTTTGGATACGGAGTCTCACTCTGTCGCCCCAGGCTGGAGTGCAGCGGCACGATCTTGGCTCACTGCAACCTCCGCCTCCCGGCTTCAAGCAATTCTCCTGCCTTGGTCTCCTGAGTAGCTGGGACTACAGGTGCACACCACCACACCTGGCTAATTTTTTGTATTTTAGCAGAGAAGGGGTTTCACCGTGTTGCCGAGGCTGGTCTTGAACTCCTGAGCTCAGGTAATCTGCCCGCCTCGGCCTCCCAAAGTGCTATGATTATATAGGTGTGAGCCACCGAGCCTGGCCAAACCAAATGTTTTCTAGAGTAGCATAAACAATTGATTCACCATAACTTTTACACTACACTGTCAATTCTAGTATAAACTAAGGACAAATCAGATAAAGTATTTAAAGTATTACTCAACATCAAACTTGAAAACGTCACTGCGAATGGCACTGTTAGCTTACAGCAAAGGAAATAAACCTGAATCACTGATTAAGGATATCAAATCTGGATGATGCAAAGTAGAAATCAATTATAAAATCTCAGGCCACTGCTTCCTAAATGGCCAATACAAGACCCAAATCCAATTCAACACTTTCATTAAATCCAATGCCACCAGCTTCCTAATGCATGATCCTACAGGGACTTGCTCTTGGTTCCTTTGTCTGATGTCACTTGGAATAATGCTTTGGCACTCAGACCTAATGAAGGAAGGTATATCATATCCTTGTCTATTTGGTTTCAATTCAAATGCACCCACATTAACATTTTCCCCCAGCATACCTACATTTCTTAGTGAATTATTACTGGGGCTGGATGCAGTGGCTCACACTTATAATCCCACCACTTTGGGAGGCCAAGGTGGGAGGACTGCTTGAGGCCAGGAGTTCGAGACCAGCCTGGGTAACATGGCGAAACCCTGTCTCTACAAAAATTACAAAAAATAGCTGGGCGTGGTTGCACATGCCTGTGGTCCAACCTACTATGGAGGCTGAGGTTGGAGGATCACTTGAGCCCAGGAAGTTGAGGTTACAATGAGCCATGATTGCACCACTGCACTCCAACCTGGGTGACACAGTGAGACTGTCTCAAAAAAAAAAAAAAAATTACCTCTTAAAACAGATAACGATCTAAATCCAAGGGGTATTCTTAGTCTCTGCTGACACATCATAAAAGACATTTCATGAAAATCTGGCATTATAATATCTGGTCCTCATTTCTTAAATGACTGGAAAAAAAAAAAAAAGGTACTTCAAGTCCAGCATAGTGGACTGCTGAGGAGTCCCAGCTACTTAAGAGGTTGAGACAGAAGACTGCTTGACTGTATCAGCCAAGCAATACAGTGAGACTTGGTCTATCAAAAAAATAAATAAGTGCTTCAGCACCAGCGCTAGAGACTAAGGAAGAAGAAGCTATACAGTATGATTTCTAAGAAGTTCTGAAAGGCCTACCTAAACTTTCCCTCTCACTTATCTAGCACTCCTCCTCTCTTCACTCATTTAATCACTCCTGGAACACAAATGCCTACAATGGAACTGAATATACTAAAACCGTGGCACTGAGGGGTAAAATCTCAAACAATTAAACATATCAGCTTCATGGGAAGAAGGGTCCTTGGAGGAAAGAACACTGATTTGGCCTTGGTGTGTGGCAGCAATCCCGCTAAGCTGCTTTACATTTCTCACTTAATATTCACATTCCTAATATGCAGGGTCTAAAGCACTGCTTCTCTCTCCAAGCTGTTTCAAAGAAATATATGGAACAGAAACCAACCTTAAATACCTACTATACAGAAGGTACTTTGCTAGCACCTTTAACATACTTCAATTTCACTGGGGAAATAAGCAGTTACAGAGACAAACTGACAGTAGCCTGGAGAGACACAGGGCATAAGGGCAGAGCCACATACTATACTCAATATACTATATATACTGTAGTATATACAGCATACTATATATAAGAAGGGCAGACCCATATACTATACTCATATTCTATACTCATCTTAGAGTGGCAAATTAGGTCATCTGTGTGTAGTTTGTGCCTTGTGTCAAAAAAGAAACATATTGGGGAGATTCCTCAAATTATCACAATTTTTCTAAGGCCCAGTCTTGATCTCAATCTTTCTATATATAAAAATGGAACTGGACTAAACAATAAGATGCAAATTCCTAAGTTTCCTGGATATCTCTAGGCCAGGTACGGTGGCTCACGTCAGTAATCTCAGCACTTTGAGAGGCTGAGGCAGGAGGATCACTTGAGCTCAGGAGTTCAAGGCTAGCCTAGGCAACATAGTGAGACCCCATCTCTACAAAAAATAGGAAAATTAGCCCGACATGGTGGCATGCATCTGTAGCCCCAGCTGCTAGGGAGGCTGAGGCAGGAGGATCACTTAACCCTGGGAGGTCAAGGCTGCAGTGAGTCATGATCACACCACTGTACTCCAGCCTGGGTGACTGGGTGACAGAGTGAGACCCTATCTTAAAAAAAAAAAAAAAAAAAAAACCTCTGGTCAAATGCATACAAACTTATCAAATAGAAGATATCAGTGACAATACTCAAATACAAAGTTTAAGAAAACATGGACAAAGATTTTTTTAGACTGAATACTCATCTGACTGCTTCGAATATTTTACGTACATATGTATATATGAGTACAGATACCTTGGTTTAAAAGAACCATCAAGTTACCTAACAACTGACAGTTAGCAAATGGAGTATTTAATCTCCCCACATATACAGTCGACCATTGAACTACATGAGTTTGAACTATGTGGGTCCACTTATACTTGGCTTTTTTCAACCAAACTCAGATTGATAATACAATATTCTTGGGATGCAAAACTCACCTATGTATAGATTTGGTTATAAGCAGGTGGTCCCAGTATCCCTCGTGCATACCAAGGGACAGCTATTCTAGAAGCCTATTTCATAGGGCTTTTTCTAAGCCTCAATTGATTTCAGGAGTATTATGGACTAAATGTTGGTTTCCCCCTACAATCTACATGTTGAAGCCCTGACCCTCTACCCCCAACGCAATGATATTTGGAGATAGGACCTTCATGAAATAATTAGGGTTAGATGAGGCCATGAGAGTGAGGCCCTCAGGATGGGGTTAGTGCTCTTTATTTTGTTTTTGTTTTTGTTTTGAGATGGAGTCTCACTCTGTCACCAAGGCTGGAGTGCAGTGGTGTGATCTTGGCTCACTGCAACTTCCACCTCCCAGGTTCAGGTAATTCTCCCGCCTCAGCCTCCCGAGTAGCTGGGACTACAGGTGTGCACCACCAGGCCCAGCTAATTTTTGTATTTTTAGTAGAGATGGGGTTTCATCATGTTGGCCAGGCTGGTTTCAACCTACTGACCTCAGGTAATCTGCCCTCCTCAGTCTCCCAAAGTGCTGGGATTACAGACGCGAGCCACCATGCCCGCCTGGAGTTAGTGCTCTTTATAAGAACAGACACCAGAGAGCTTATGCGCTCCCTCTCCTCCAACCCCACTGCACACAAAGAAGTCATGTAGACACACATAGATGGCAGCCACTTAGAAGCCTATAGAGAAGAGGCCTTAAAATAAAGTGTACCTTGCCAGCACAATGATCTTGGAATTCCAGCCTCCAGAACTAACTTTCTTTCTTTTTTTTTTTTTTTTTTTGAGGCAGAGTCTCGCTCTTTTGCCTGGGCTGGAGTGCAGTGACCAGATCTCAGCTCACTGCAAGCTCCGCCTCCCGGGTTTACGCCATTCTCCTGCCTCAGCCTCCCGAGTAGCTGGGACTACAGGCGCCCGCCAACTCACCCGGCTAGTTTTTTGTATTTTTAGTAGAGACGGGGTTTCACCGTGTTAGCCAGGATGATCTCAATCTCCTGACCTCGTGATCCACCCGTCTCAGCTTCCCAAAGTGCTGGGATTACAGGCTTGAGCCACCACGCCCGGCCCCAGAACTAACTTTCTAGAAATAAATTTCTGTTGTTTAAGCCACCAAGTTTACGGTATTTTATTATGGCAATGTGAGCTAACAAGGATACAGAATGTTAAATATCACCTAAATGCCCTTGTTTTATGGAGAGAAAAACTGAAGACCAGAAAAGGAAAGTGACTTGGCTAGGTCTAATCATTTTTCTCCAGAATTAAATATTTTAAAAAATCATTTGTTTGACATCTATTCTATTGCTTAATAGATTTTAACAAATTACCTGCTGTTATAAAATGAAAGGAACCAAAATAAATTCAACTGAATTTCAAGCTCAGAAAATAATCTCCTTAATTCATTGCAAATAATGAAATGATCTTACTTCTGCTACATAATGTCTTCATCATACAAATTCCAATAGGAAACCTAGGCTCACTAACTGAATACTGGGGGAAGACAGTTTATTTCTTAGTGAGCTCCGGTATTCAGAATTGCTCTTTTAGTTTAATCCAGTTAATTACTTTTTTTTTTTTTTTTTTTTTTGAGACAGAGTCTGCTCTGTTGCCCAGGCTGGAGTGCAGTGGCGCAATCTCCGCTCACTGCAAGCTCCGCCACCTCCCGTATTCACGCCATTCTCCTGCCTCAGCCTCCCAAGAAGCTGGGACTGCAGGCGCCCGCCACCACGCCCAGCTAATTTTTTTTTTTTTGTATTTTCAGTAGAGACAGGGTTTCACCGTGTTTGCCAGGATGGTGTCGATCTCCTGACCTCATGATCCACCCGCCTCGGCCTCCCAAAGTGCTGGGATGACAGGCGTGAGCCACCTCGCCAGGCCCAGTTAATTACTTTTTAATTAAATAACAACTACAACATTTGGTACTTCCAACTACAAAGCCAAGAATTCTGTCCTATCTCTTGAACAAACTATATTATCAATTGTTTGATCCAACTGGCTCTCTCACTGAATCTGGGCTTTCCCTGTAGGCCTGTTGGGTTTACAGAGGGGATAAACAGCTCATCCTTGTATGCCTTGCTTATGACCGCTTCTCAAAAATCAAAATATTACTCTCATTCAAAATAGCAGTATAACAGCAGCTTCCCTGAAACACAAATGCATCTCAAAGGTTCTATTTATACATAGCACCACATGTAGTTTTCACTCACAATTTCAGGTCTTTCTTGCAAAGCTTACCTACAGCTCTTTAATTCCACCAGGTATGTTTTATTAAATACCATATTATGACTTTCCCCATTCAGAAACCAACTAGGCTTCTTACTGAGAACATAGAAGGAAAACCTAATTATCAGTGCTTCAATGCATCTAAATTTATTTCATTACCAAAATCAACAGAGTAGGGGCTAGCTGCTGTTGCAGAAAGGCAGACGGATATGGAGTATAAACTGCTCTTTCCTCCACTCTTCCTTCCCCTACCCCACCCCTCAAAGTTCCATGGTTGGAAATCATCCTAACATTTTTTCATCCCAACATTTTTTTAGCCAGGATGTACTAAAATTAGATGGGAACAAAGGCCTGACATTTTCCTATTAGAGAAGGGTTAGGAGGAAAATGTGAACTGACAGCACCCACACTCTTCTACATTTAGCCTCTTCCTCCCAATGGTTCTCTCCTCTTTGCAGCAGTAAAGCAGGCTTAAAAGCTGGGGAACTACAGCCATCACAACACCATTTCGATTCTGCTATCATCATTGATGATAAGCTGCCTGATCTGTAATATATTAATGAAAAATGAGAAATACAGTTCACAGTCCCCTTATTCAACCAGAGTATTTTCATATTTTTTCCTAAGCTACTCGGATAATATACACAATATGCTACTTGCTGGATCATGTGTAAATTTTTACATATTTGGGAAAACAGATATATTAGATTTGCTTTTCTTAAGATGCTTCCAGATACTATGAACAATAAAGATCACTCACTTAAATACTTATCATTTGCTGATACGGTACAGTAATAAAAATACGTACGTAAAAATATAACATGGAAGAATTTATCATTTCTCATCTCTTCAGGAAACAAAGAAATCATTTCTTTTGAAAACAAAAATGTAGATTTTGGCTTTTTATTTCTTCTTCTAACAAGCTAGGCACGTAATTTGCAAATACTTTAGGGCTCAGCTGATCTCCCAGTTTAAGTCTTTTTTACAATGGTATCAGCATGACAAAAGTACATTCTGCCAGCCTATACATCTCAGTTTTTGAAGTCCTACTCCAGAAAAGCAGGATAGGATATTGATACATTCATGTCTTAGGAATTATTCCTATCTTTTTAAGTTTATTTCCCTAGGCCTAAACTATAGTGACAGCTCAAAATTCATCTAGAGAAGCCCTTTTAATGCTCAGTCTAATACACTGTGTTGCAAAAGATTTTTAAAACTCAGTAAGTACTGACTCAAGCTCTCTTTTTTTCCTGGTTACTAGAGCCCGTCTTGACATCTAAGCTGGAAATGAATGATCTTTCAACAACACTCCAGGGACTTTGCTAAGGTCATATCCAATCATTCATTAGGCTTCTTACCCGTCGCTTTTCAGAGTTCCATTGTAGAGCTGGTTTTATTCAGCATTTATGTAGCCTGTGGGCTTGGGTATTTGTCTGCTTGATGTTGAGTTTCATTTCTATGCCCTGAACATAGGAATCCATCAATTGACCAAAGAATTTCAAACTATTCTTTTACTTCTCTAACAAATTGCATGGTGTATATGAAGAATAAATTAGCATTAATTTTCTTCCATTAACTGTTAATAAAACATGCTGATGAGCTCTCCCTTCTTCTATGGACATCTCTGTTTCCTGCCTAACCAAGAGAAATATAAGGATTTCCTAATTTTTTTCCCCACTATGCAATTGTCTTTCAGCCATATATGCTCCTCACCTCCCACAATCAAGCTCTAGGTCGTGGGCAGCCTTCATTCAGTGAAGTGTATGAGACAAGACTTCTTTCAGAGCCCATCAACACCCCCTCACACACACACACACACACACACACACACGCCCACACGCCATTAGCTAAAGAGGTTACTACTGTGGAGCACAAGACACTTGGTCTCATACTATCAAAGCAGAGGGCTGTCCAGGAGCACATACACGTTAGCTTACAGAGCCCAAAACAGGAACTCAGACCCCAGGACTCTCCCCTGGAGACAAACTGTTCACATCTGTACAGATTTTCATTGTAGGCCACTAGACAGAGAGAGAGAGACATACACACATACACACACACGATTCATAAAATAAAATTACTTAAAAGAATATAAACAAAAGTCATTAACACAGGCAGGAAAACGCTATTTCTTTGTACACCAATTTGAAGAAAACTATTTCAAGGCCATATGAAACTTAACTAATAATGTAGGTTCCTTAAAAATTGAGGTTTCTATTATACTCTGGATAAATGTGAATTGAGGTCAACATACGGTACCGTATTATAGTATCATAGAAATTTTAAAATAAGTAAGTCCACTGAAGCACATGATTCATAAAAAGACTAAAAGTCTTTTGTATATACTTAGCTCCCTTATTTCTTCAAAAAAAGAAAACCCAGAAGATTGCATGCATACCACAGATGAAGAAAAAAGGAAAACTCAGTGCTACTACAATGGGAAAAAAAATCATTCAAGGACAGTTTGTACTTATTTTTAAATGGCTTTAGTCAGGCTGCCAAGAGTGATATCAGGTTTGATTCTCACATACATAAATGCCAGTCCCAAAAAGCAACTCTAACTTGTGCACCTGGCTTAAAACAAAATGTACTGAAAACTTTGTATTTGTTAATTGGTGTAACCCACCCATTCAGGCCTCAATTCCCTTTGGACTTGCACACGCACTTCCTATACACAGAAGTGGCCTGTTATGCAGCAATAACATCATAGTGAAAAGCAGCAATTCCAAGCAGGCTGCACCGAGAAATTGCGTTGGCATTTCAAACAAGTTTCTTCGAAATAAGCGTCTTTCGATTAAATGAAATTACAATTCCAAATTCTTATCCACAGAAAATAGCATTCACTACGTAACTTACTGCTCCTTTTTATAACTGCATAATTTGTCACAGTTACCCACATATTTATACAATTTAACAATACTAAGTTAAATAATGTATTTATGGTTTGTTTCAGGAACCTGGGGACATTTGCTGGCCTGGTTTTTAACAGTTTGGTATTATGTGAAAATACTAATTTCTTATTAGCATTTTTGGACCTTCCATTTGTTCTGGTTTTAGTCCCCAAAAAGCTAGCTTCCAGCAGGATTAGAGTAATAAGAAGAGATGACAACTTCCTTTTCCTAACCTTATCAAAAAGCTCTATGGTTAAAAAAATAAATAAATAAAAAACTTAACCTTTGCAAATGGCACAAACATGCCCCAAATAGTGACTCGAAAAGCTTTTCAACAACGAACGATTCCAAGCTTTTTGTGAATCAGACTCAACATCTCAGTCTAGTCACATAGAAAGCCTAGTTTGTAGGATTAGTGCATTAAAATAGCATATACTTAACTCAAAATTCTAAAAGAGTACTTATCTATGTTATATTTGAAATCAAAGAATATTAATATGGAAAAAAAACAAAGACCAGATCTCAAAAACTATAAAACTATCTACAGTTTAAGATCTCCTGTCTTGTAAAATCAACACAATTTTGTAAAAAATTTAAATTGCATATATTTTGAAGTAATTTCTCAGTTTTTACATGTTGAAAATAAAAGCTTTTCAAAAAGTTATTTTTGTTGAAAGTCCACATATATGTCTTCAACTATCTTGTCTTAATGGTTGATCAATGTTTATCTAAATGAAAAACTCACTCCCCTGTCTACCCCTCCCCAAAAAGAAAAGGGACATAATGTTAGATTTACTCAATACAGGAGTAACATTTGCCAAATAAACAAAAAGTCTGTTAGTTATGTAACCCAACTGGCACACAAAGCTGAAAATCTTCAAAAAATTATGCAAAAATGTGTATTATGGCTCCAATATTAAAATGTTACCACAAATACAAAATGGTATTAAGTATGAATATGCCTTATTTTTTTAAAAACATTACTAAACTGTTTCTCTTGCTAAATTAACCCCTAACTAGAATATCTTTGTGCATGTATCACTGAAGGCTTATATAACTTACACTACTCTTTCACAGAAGAATGACAAAATTCTTAATAGAGGCAAGTCTTTGAGTAGGGAGATGGGGAAAATTAATGAAGGATGATATGAGACAGAGTTGACTGACTGCTATTCTGATACTGCACAGACGAACACTAACAAAATAACTACCCATCTTTTGTAACTGAACTTTATATGTAATCATCATAGGTCTCCAGCTGTACTGTAAATGCTATAAAGGCAGAGAATTAGCACCTGTGAGGCAGAATGTGCTAGGAGAAGAGAATGTATTTTAAAGTCAGACAGACCCAGATAAAAATCCTGGCTCCATCCTGTACTGCTGGACCTCATAAAAGTGACTTCACTTCTCTCAGTTTCACTTTCCTTATAAGTAGAAACAAGAACAAGCAATACATCCCTCAGGAAGATATTGAAAGGATTCAATTACTTAATAAGACAACTCAACATAGCACTAGCAAGTAATAATATTCCTTAGTTCTCTTTCCTTCTACTACCTGTTTATCCCTTACAGTGTGTAGAGAAGACCATAGCTGCAAAATGCAGGCTTGATAACTTTTGAGCAACTGATATATTTCTGATTTTGTTTAATTATATACATAAAGGTAAGAGGCCTTTTCACAGGTATTAAGTTTAAAAATAACCACCATCCAACACAAAATAGTATTTCTTGTTATATTTTATAAATAGTCTAACAAAACACTAACAAAGTTGTGTTGCTTATTATTCTGATGCTGGAATAATTTGGTCAAATCTTCATAAATAGTTTTCAACTTTACCAAGGCGCAAAAATCAAGAATACAGGCTTTCTATAAACTCATTTACTACTTTAAAGTTTTTAACTGTTTAGCAGTTACAGGAAATCTTTTTAATCAAAAACTATTTACATTTCAAATACAAAAGAAAATTAAAAATTATTGACTGATCTCTAAAACCCAACCACTTAGATGCTCATTATTATTATTTTCTTTTACCAATCTAGTATATTCTATTCAACATGTGCATCCTGTGTACTCACTAAGCATCTATTTGCACAAGGATTTTCTCTGTCAGGCTGACTTTGCTGTGTAGATTCTGTGTAGCTACCTGAATTTGTCCAAGAAAAAGTCTCACATTTTTTGGAAAACCAATGCTGCTACACTGTTTCCAGATCTGCCTCCAAAGCTGAACTTGGGTGTTGGCAGCTCTTCGAAAAGTTCAAATCCTGTCAGACAAAATTTAAATACTTTTATTAAGGATTGAGTCTCATAGTTACATTTATTTATATGCATGTATTAACACTGTACCTTTCAACCCTTTGTAAAACTATAAGTCCAAACTCTAAATTGTGCTGAATTTCACTTCATGGTTTTTCAGTTCTACTATGTATGTACAGTATATGTATGCTCACCCAAAATCACTTTGAATTTAACAAGGAAAAGACAAGACCAAAAACAAATTGCATAAAACAGGCTTTCCATCCACCTCCCATTTCCTGAACTTCCTGTTTGTCACCCCCACAAAGCTGTATCTCTGTTAGCCTCTATCACCTCGTTTGTAGGAAGCAGCTAGCATGTATTGAATTTTTTTGTTTGTTTATTTGTTTGTTTTTTGAGACGGAGTCTCACTGCATCACCCAGGCTGGAGTGCAGTGGCACAAGCTCAGCTCATTGCAACCTCTGCCTCCAGACTTCAAGCAATTCTCACCTCAGCCTCCCAAATAGCTAGAATTACAGTTACACGCCACCACGCCCAGCTAATTTTTCGTATTTTAGTAGAGATGGGGTTTCGTCATGTTGGCCAGCCTGGTCTGGAACTCCTGACCTCAAGTGATCCACCCACCTCAGCCTCCCAAAGTGCTGGGATTACAGGTATGAGCCACATCGCCTGGCCCTGTGTTGAGTTCTTACTATGTGCCAGGCATTATTTTGAGTGCTTTATATGTAGCAATCTAATTAATTCACACCACACACATAAAAGCACTTAATATAGAAAGGCAAAATAACTTGGAAATATAAGTGAATTTGTAGAAGATGAAAAAGTTCTGGAGAAGGATGGTGATGACAATTGCACAAAAAATGTAAATGTACCTAATACCACAGAAGTGTACATTTAAAAATGGTTATAAAGTGGTACGTTATGTGTATTTCAGCAGAATTAAAAACAATAATTTATAACAAAGATGAAGACTCAAACTAAACTAACTAATAAAGGTCCTAGGAAGACAAGGAACTAGTAACTTTCAAAGCATCACAGTATGGTTTTAAAAAAATTAACTTTGAATCGAAAAAGTTTCAAAGTTAATCGAATCCTAGGTTCAAGTCTCAGCTTCACCACTTACTAAATGAGACAGGCTATCCCTCTACCATGATCCTGATTTCTATGCAAAGAGGCTTAATACCAATGCGCGCCCCCCACCCCATCAAATTCACTGCGATTTTGTAAAGATCCAAATAAGATAATGCAGTGTTTCCCTAAACTATAAAATAAAATGTTTTATTATTTTGCTTTTAAAAAATAGAACAAATAAAGCTGGAAGGTCACTTACTAAAATGCCAACCAGGGCCTGGCATGGTGTAATCCCAGCACTTTGGGAGGCCGAGGTGGGCAGATCACTTGAGGCCAGGTATTCAAGACCAGCCTGGGCAACATGGCGAAACCCCGTCTCTACAAAAAATACAAAAATAAGTCGTTGTGGTGGCCTGCGCCTGTGCGCCTGTAGTCCCAGCTACTTGGGAGGCTGAAGTGGGAGATGCCTGGGTGATGGAAGCTGTGGTAAGCCAAGATTATGCCACTGCATTCCAGCCTGGGCAACAGAGCCAGACTCTGTCTCAAAATAAATTCTAAAATTAAAGTAAAATAAAACGCCAATCAAGCTTTTCCCTTATTGATGGAACTATCAGTTTTGGAATTTTTTTTTCTTGAGGCAGGGGTGGGGTTCTGTATTTTCTAAATTTCCATACTTTGAGCTCAAATAACTCTTGTAAACAAAAAAAAAAAAGTGTTTTAAATGATGTATATTGACTGGGTGGAGTGGCTCAGGCCTCTAATCCCAGCCTGAGGCTACTAATACTAATGCGCTCCCCTACCCCATCAAATTCACTGTGATTTTGTAAAGATCCAAATACGGTAATGTAGTGTTTTCCTAAACTATGAAATAAAATGTTTTATTATTTTGCTTTTAAAAAAAATAAAACAAAGCTGGAAGGTCACTTACTAAAATACCAACCAGGGCCTGGCATGGTGTAATCCCAGAACTTTGAGAGGCCCAGGTGGGAGAATCACTTGAGCCCAGGAGTTCGAGACCCGCCTGAACAGTATGGCAAAACCCCGTCTCTACTAAAAATATAAAAATTATCCAGGCATGATGATGTGTGCCTGTAGTTCCAGCTACTCAGGAGGCTGAAGTGGAAGGATTGCTTGAGCCCTAGAAGTCAAGGCTGCAGTGAGCCAAAATCCTGCCACTGTACTCCAACCTAGGCAACACAGAGAGAGAGAGATCCTGTTTCAAAAATAAAAATAAAAATTATATTATGGCATCAATTGGTCTATCATACTATTTCATTATACATCCTAATTCATGTTATCTAATTTCACCAAATCATAATAACTCAATATTATAATGCTTATTAAAAGCTTATCATAAGAAAACTTTTCCAAATTAGGACATTTCTTTTAATAAAATAATATGATGTATCTTAATGCTGGAAAATGCAGGCATTGTGCTAGGTACATACATAGTTATACAACCATATTTGTTTTCAAAAATTTTACAAATACTTTGGATATTTAATAATAAAAATTTTCTGTCTGTATAAATTTTCCAGGACTAACTTTTTAACTCCCTGAACTAACCGTACAAAACTGGAATTATTATATTTCAAAATAGAACACACTAAAATATTAGCAGTGGTTGTACTCCACTGATGGTAAATGAATTGTCTTAATTATTTTAATCTGTATGCTTATGTGTTGACGTTATTGATATTTTTCAATTATTTAGATAATAAATTTGAATTACTTTTTCTTTTAAACGATAGCTCCCCAGCCAGGCGCGGTGGCTCACGCCTGTAATCCCAGCACTTTGGGCCGAGACAGGCATACAAAGTCAGGAGATTGAGACCATTCTGGCTAACACAGTGAAACTCCGTTTCTACTAAAAATACAAAAAAGTAGCCGGGCGTGGTGGTGGGCGCCCGTAGTCTCAACTACTCGGGAGGCTGAGGCAGGAACCCAGGAGGCGGAGCATGCAGTGAGCCGAGATCGTGCCACCGCACTCCAACGTGGGGGACAGAGCGAGACTCTGTCTCAAAAAATAAAAAAATAAATAAATAAAATAAAGGATAGCTCCCCAAACCCGAATAGATTCAGAAAGATTCCCTTAAATTACTTCTGAAGTAAGATGGGTAGTTATTGCTTTCGTTCATTTTCATAAAGTCAAGTCCCTTGGACATCAAATTAGAACATAGGCAACTCGTTCCAGGTAACCCTCACCAAAAAAATTATAACACAAAGTATTTGTATAATCAGGGGTATCATGGAAAAAATGCAACATCTGTTTCAACAGTTTTATGAACATTTATAGTTCAAATAAGAAAAGAACCTTAAAAGATTGGTAAAACAAGCTTTATTTTGTGCAAAGAGAACGTGGCAGCCAGTATGAGTAGTCAGGAACAAGACCTTTGGCAGTGACGCAGGGCAGTGTATTCTGTTACTGTCCCATATCTAACTTCAAATACCATTTTCTAAGGGACTCATGCCTAAAAAATGTTTTCAATTGTATATAATTATTTATGTAACATTTCCCATTATAACACTTCGCTTAAATTCTGTATTTTGTTCTAAAATTGAACATAGTTTACTCAATAGTTTTCAGACAAAGACACATTTTTAAGTACTCTAACCAGGCTAAAGTCTGTTCCTCATTATCAAAGACAGACAAATATGTTTTTGTCTGCTGGTTCTAGGAGTAAAAAAGAACACCTGTATTTAAAAACCAGGAAAGAAACTTGCCCTACACAGTGTAACTTTGAGCATTTATTAAAACTGTCAAAGTTCAGGAAGAGGAAAGGCTTATTGATACAGGGCCTCACTAGTTCTAAAGGAAACAAATTTAACATGGAAGATAATAAAATAAATGACATGTAATAAAAGACAATAAATCACATATAATTCTTGTTTTCCAGAGGCAATAGTAATGAAGCCATAAGCTCGTATTTCAAGCCTCAAACACTTCAGGTTTTACATTATATAATCTGTCAAAGCCACTGAACACACACAAAAGGACATGTGTTAAGTGTTCTCCCAGCCTATTCCCTTAATACTAAAAAGAAAACAAACTCTAAAATAAGGTATATGCAGTACGGTTATAAATAATGGTACACAGTAAACTATTCTCTTGAGGTAATTCACTTGCCATTAGCTTGTGACAATTGAGGTTCAAAATTTAACCAAATATTGAGTACCATATTATTTACCCAAGACTCCATCCTGAAAATTTATCCTATCTTTAAAAAAAAAAAAGTGCAGGATTTGGAATAAAAAGGGGGGAAAAAAAAACTAATCTGAAAAGGATTCTAAGAAAAAACAAGCAAATATCCGTAGATTCTCAAGATACTTTCCCAGAAATGCCTGTGCACTACATGAAAAACTGGCAGATAAAATATTTCTTAAAAAATGCAAGGAACAGTCTGCCAGAGAACTCAAAATATTTTGTGTCTAGATTACAGATTCTCAGTTCTCATAAGATCTCCACTAAGCAGATACTGCACTAACTACACTTTGCTAACTAGGCAAAAAAGGATCCTGCCTCAGCACCAGAATCTTCTATCAATTCCCTACATTTTAATTCTGTGCAATCTTAAAAATAATTGTTCTATATCCTCTGAAAACAAGAATTGTTCTATAATCTCTGAAGACCTAATGACCACTAGGGCAAGACCAGCTAAAGTATCTATAATATTAAAACTCTCATCATGTTAAGACAAAAGTACTTCTTCCATTTGCATTATTACGGATTTGCCAGTAAATCACTGCACTGAAGTCAGAAGCACAATACATGTTTTGTTTGATTCTATAAATAATAGATTATATATCTTAAATAAAAGACTGTGCAATTCAAATAGAGAACTTAATTTTGTTTTTTTGTTTTTTTGTTTATTTGGGTCTCACTCTGTCACCCAGGCTGGAGTTCAGCGGCACAATCTTGGCTCCCTGCAACCTCCACCTCCTGGACTTAATGCAATCCTCTCACCTCAGCCTCCTGAGTAGCTGGGACTACCGGCACGCGCCACCAATCCCAGCTAATTTTTTGTATTTTTAGCAGACACAGGGTTTCACCACGTTGCCCAGGCTGAGAACTTAATTTTTACAGGCTCATAAATGTTAGTACTTAACTGCCAGGATTTCTCAGAAAATTTTTTAGCAGATCTCTGGATCTCAACCAATGTTATTTCTCTGTGCTTTGCATATACAGTCAAAAGTTATTATCAAGGTCATTAACAGAGAAAAAAGCAGGCAATTCCCACAAATAGAAAAGTAAAACACTATTAACACAAAACGGGGAGAAAACCTGTTTAAGTACATGAAACCTGAGGTAAGCACACATTTAAATGCCATATAGTCATTTACCTTCACTGAATTCAGTTAGCAACTCTTCCTTGGTCCAATTACATGACGTTATTAGAAAAAAGCCTTTTACTTTCAACACCCTGGAGAGAGATTTCACATATTGCTTCCTCTTCTCAATTGCATTGTCAGGATTAAGGCTTATGGCATCAAAAGTCCCTTTGTCAATACAAATATGAAATCCAGACAGCTGTGTGGAGAGATTCAAAAAGTCTTCTACCTATATTAAAAGTCAATGTCTATGTGAGAACAATTAAAACAAAATCCTTACAGAATGTGACAACCTGTAAAAGGTTATTAATAAAAGGACCCATTAGTTATAATGGCATTTTACATATAATAAACATATTTTCAACTTTATACCTTTTATGAGCTTCATCCAAGGTCATTAAAGCCAAGATTAATAAGAGACTGATAATTTCTGAACATTCCAAATCTCTATAAATTTGAAAACAAATCAAAGACAGCCATATTCCCTAATAATACTAGCACATTATGGAGCTCACAAGCCTAGTTTATGAAAAAACTGTTTCTGTCAAAAAGTAGAATATTTGACATATTCTTAAAAATGACAATTTATTTGGAACTAAGGTCACTGGAAATAAGATTTTTGGAGACAGGAGTCTTGCTATGTTGCCCGGGATAGACTTGAAAACCTGAGCTAAGCAATCCTCCCATCTCAGCCTCCTAAGTAGATGTGGCCACAACACTCAACTATGGGAATAAGATTTTTAGCTTATATTCCTAGTGTGTAACCTAAAATAAACAGGGTAAATCAAAAGTTCTTGGGCCTTGGCTGGTCCGAGGGCAGTCGTGTTTACAACTAATAGATCATAACCAGTTACAAAGTTCTTCCTTCCTTCTCTATTACCACTGCTTCACTTGACCCGCCTTTAAAAAAAAAAAAAAAGAATTTCTTGGGTCTTGACTCAGCAGCTCACGAAATTACTAATGGAAATAATGAATGGCATAAGGCTTAAGAAATTAAATAACTTTTAAACTGTAATTACTGAAGTTGGTAGATTTCATGCACTTTAGATGTGTAAAGTCGTACATCACCATCTCATTCACTGTCAATAACTTGATGCATAATAAGCATCGGAAATAGCAATCTGCCTCAATTTTATAAAATATTCACAATTTACCATTGAAAATTCTGAAAACTCATTTTGAAAAAAACAATTAGGCAACTAGCTCACAATTATTCATACAAATTTAATACAGTAATTGTAAACCATGTTTAATCTAAAATACTTATTGACTTAAAAATGTATATATTATGTTGATGTATATTGGAAGGTGGGTCTTCTCCCTTCCTTCATGTCCAAAGTATTCATGATACCTGAAGCAAAATAATGACTATCACTCTGAAGAGCTAACTTTGAAGAGGCTTCCTCATCCTAAATGCCTATATAAAAATACTCATCTGGCCGGGCACGGTGGCTCACGCCTGTAATCCCAGCACTTCGGGAGACCGAGACGGGTGGATCACGAGGTCAGGAAATCGAGACCATCCTGGCTAACACGGTGAAACCCCATCTCTACTAAATACACAAAAAATTAGCTGGGCAAGGTGGCAGGCGCCTGTAGTCCCAGTTACTCAGGAAGCTGAGGCAGGAGAATGGTGTGAACCCGGGAGGCGGAGCTTGTAGTGAGCCAAGATCACACCACTGCACTCCAGCCTGGGCGACAGAGCGAGACTCTGTCACAAAAAAAAAAAAAACAAAAAAAAGTACTCATCTATTCAACAAATATTTTGTGGACATCTATTGTCAGGTACTTTTCAGCTGGATATAACAGTAAACAAAATAGAAAAGGTCCCTGTATGAAAATATACATTGGCCGGGCGCAGCGGCTCATGCCTGTAATCCCAGCACTTAGGGAGGCCAAGGCAGACGGATCATGAGGTCAGGAGATCGAAACCATCCTTACAGGGTGAAACCCCGTCTCTACTAAAAATATAAAAAATTAGCCGAGCGTGGTGGCATGTGCCTGTAGTCCCAGCTACTAGGGAGGCTGAGGCAGGAGAATTGCTTGAACTGGGAAGCAGAGGTTGCAGTGAGCAGAGATCACACCACTGCACTCCTGCCTAGGCGACAGAGTGAGACTCTGCCTCAAAAAAAAAAAAAAAAAGAAAGAAAGAAAGAAAATATATCTTATATTCTACAAAGAGAAAGATAAAAGATAAATAAGCTAAATAAATAACTTCAGATAAAGTGCCATGAAAAAAATAAAAACCAGAGAAATAAGACACTAATTGACTTGGAAGAGAAATCGTTTGGAAAATAGAGTAGAATGTTTTCTCGGCCGGGCGCAGTGGCTCACGCCTGTAATCCCAACACTTTGGGAGGCCAAGATGGGCAGATCACCTAAGGTCAGGAGTTCGAGACCAGCCTGACCAACACAGAGAAACCCTGCCTCTACTAAAAGTACAAAAATTAGCCGGGCATGGTGGTGCATGCCTGTAATCCCAGCTACTCGGGAGGCTGAGGCAGGAGAATCATTTGAACCCAGGAGATGGAGGTTGCGGTGAGCCAAGATCGCACCATTGCACTCCAGCCTGAGCAACAAGAGCGAAACTCCATCTCAAAAAATAAAAATAAAGAAAGTTTTCTCTAAGGTGTTATTTGAGCAAAGATCTGAATTATGAGAATGAACCAAACATGCTAAGATCTGAGGCAAGAATACTCTAGGCAGAGGGCAGCAAGTATACAGATTCAAAACAAACTTGACATGTTTCAGGAACAGAAGAAAAGCCAGTGTGACAGGAGTGTTGATGATAAAAGAGGAAGAAGGTAAGAAATGAAGGAGTTTGTAAGGCTGGATGAGGTTCAGAATCCATTTACAATGCAATGGGGAAGTCAATTCAGGATTGTGAGCAAGGAAGTGACATGAACAGATTTACATTTTTAAAAATCTGGCCAGGGCTGGACACAGTGGCTCATGCCCAGCACTCTGGGAGGCCAAGGTGGGAGGATCACTTGAGGTCAGGATTTTGAGACCAGCCCGGCTAACATGGTGAAACCCGGTCTCTACTAAAAATACAAAAATTTGGCTGCACGCAGTGGCTCACTCCTGTAATCCCAACACTTTGGAAGGCTGAGGCAGGCAGATCACCCGAGGTCAGGAGTTCAAGGCCAGCCTGACCAACATGCTGAAACCCCGTCTCTACTAAAAAAATACAAAGAAAATTAGCTGGGTGTGGTGGCACACGCCAGTAGTCCCAGCTACTTGGGAGCCTGAGGAATGAGAATAGATTGAACTCAGGAGGTCGAGGTTGCAGTGAGCCAGGATGGTGCCACTGCATTCCAGCCTGGGCAATAGAAAAAGACTCCGTCTCAAAAAATAACAAATAAAAAATTACTCTGGCTGCCCTGTGGTAAAAGAACATCAGAGCAACATGAATGGAAATGGAGATGCAAAAATCAAAGGCTACTGTAGTAGTTTAAAGAAGAAGTAATAGTGCTTCGGACTTCACAGGGAGCAAAGGAATGATCGCATTCTTGATATATTTTGAAGATAAAACTGGCCAGAAGCAGTGGCTCATACCTGTAATCCTAGCACTTTGGAAAGCAGAGGCAGGCAGATTGCTTGAGGCCAGGAATTCAAGACTAGCCTGGGCAACATGGCAAAACCCCATTTCGACAAAAAATTTAGGTGTGGTAAAGCAGGCCTGTAGTCCCAGCTACTCTGGAAGCTATGGTGGAAGAATCACTTGAACCCAGGAGATTGAGGCTGCAATGAGCTGTGATAACACCACTGCACTTCAGCCTGGGCTAAAGGGCAAGACACTGTCTCTACAAAAAAAAAAAAAAAAATATATATATATATACACACACACACACACACACACACACACACACATATGACTAACAGAATTAGATACAGGACTTTAAGGAAAAAGAAGAACCAAGGATGACTCCTTGGGTTTTGGGTAAATGCAACAGGGTGAATGGGAGTGTTATTAATAGAGATGGGAAAGACTGGAGAAATCAGGTCTGAGGAGGAAATCATGAGTTTCATTTTGGACTAATTAAGTTGACAGACTATTAGCTTTCCAAACGGAAATTTTGAATAGGCAGATTTTACAGGCATCCCTCAGAGATACTGCAAGTTCTGTTCCAGACCCACACAACAAAGCAAACAACACAATGAAGCAAGTCACACAAAATGTTTGGTTTCCCAGTGCATATAAAAGTTATGTTTACACTGTATTATAGTCTATTAAGTGTGCAATAGCATTATGTCTTTTTTAAAAATGCGTGCCTTAAAAAATATTTTATTGTAGGCCAGGAGTGGTGGCTCATGCCTGTAATCCCAACACTTTGGGAGGCCAAGGTGGACGGATCACCTGAGATCAAGAGTTCGACACCAGCCTGGCCAACATGATGAAATCCCGTCTCTACTAAAAAAACACAAAAATGGCCAGGCGTGGTAGCTTACACCTATAATCCCAGCACTTTGAGAGGCCAAGGCAGGTGGATCACAAGGTCAGGAGTTTCAGACCAGCCTGGCCAATATGGTGAAACTTCATCTCTACCAAAAATACATAAATTAGCCAGGCGTGGTGGCAGGTGCCTATAATCCCAGCTACTCAGGAGGCTGAGGCAGGAGAATCACTTGAACCCAGGAGGCAGAGGTTGCAGTGAGCTGAGATCCCACCACTGCACTCCAGCATGGGCGACAGAGCGAGACTCCGTCCCCCCAAAAAAAGTTTATTGTTAAAAAACACCAACATGCCATCATCGAAACCATGAGTAAGTCATAATCTTTTCTCTGGCTGGAGGGCCTTGCCTCGATGAGGATGCCTGCTGACTGATCAAGGTGGTGGTTGCTGAAGGCTGGGATGGCTGTGACAATTTCTTAAAATAAGACAGTAATGAAGTTTGCTGTATCAACTGACTCTTTTATGAAAGATTTCTCTGGAGCACATGATATTGTTTGATAGCACTTTACACACAGTAGAACTTCATTTGATACTAGAGTCAATGCTCTCAAACCTTGCTACTGCTTTATTAACTAAGTTTATGGAATATTCAAAATCCTTTTTCAACAATGTTCACAGCAGATTCCATCTCAAGAAACCAGTTTCTTTGCTCATCCACCATAAGAAGCAACTCCTTATCTGATCAAGTTTTATCATGAGACTGCAGCAACTCAGTTACACCTTCGGGCTCCACTTCTAATTCTAGTTTGCTACTATCACTACATTTGCAGTTAATTCCTCCACTGAAATCTTGAACCTCTCTCCAAGTCATCCATTAGGGTTGGAATCAGCTTCTTCCAAACTCCTATTAATGTTGATATTCTGACCTCCCATGAATTATAAAATTATAAAATAAATATTCTTCATGACATGTAGAATGGTGAATCATTTCCAGAAGGCTTTCTTTTTTTTTTTGAGACGGAGTCTCACTGTGTCACCCAGGCTGGAGTGCAGTGGCTCAATCTCGGCTCACTGCAAGCTCTGCCTCCCGGGTTCACGCCATTCTCCTGCCTCAGCCTCCCAAGTGGCTGAGACTACAGGCGCCTGCCAGCACACCCGGCTAATGTTTTGTATTTTTAGTAGAGTCGGGGTTTCACCGTGTTAGCCAGGATGGTCTTGCTCTCCTGACCTCATGATCCACCCGCCTCAGCCTCCCAAAATGCTGGGATTACAGGCGTGAGCAACCACACCAGCCCATCAAGGGTGTTTTTGTTTATGTTTTCAGTTTGCTTAATTCTTTAAAACCTTAAAACAGGACAGGCACAGTGGCTCACGCCTGTAATCCCAGCACTTTGGGAGGCTGAGGCAGACAGATCACGAGGTCAGGAGATCGAGACCATCCCGGCTAACTCAGTGAAGCCCTGTCTCTACTAAAAATACAAAACATTAGCTGGGTGTGGTGGCAGGTGCCTGTAGTCCCAGCTACTTGGGAGGCTGAGGCAAGAGAATGGCATGAACCTGGGAGGCAGAGCTTGCAATGAGCTGATACTGCACCCCTACACTCCAGCCTGGGTGATAGGGCAAGACTCCATCTCAAAAAAAAAAAAACAAGATTAATCTTCATATATATCTCCATCAGAGTTCTTGGGTGAATTCATGCATTGTCAATGAATGGTAATACTTTGAGTCTTTTTCTTTTGGGACAGTAGGTCTCAAAAATGGGCTTAAAATATTCAGTAAACCATACTGTAAACAGATGTGCCGTTATACAGGCTTTGTTGTTCCATTTATACAGCTCATGCAAAGAATATTTAGCATAATTCTTATGGGCCCTAGGATTTTCAGAATGGGAAATGGGCTTTGGCTTCAACTTAAAGTCATCAGCTGCATTAGCCCCTTCTAACAATAATGTCAGCCTCTCCTTTGAAGCTTTAAAGCCAGGCACTGACTTCTCCTCTCTAGCTATGGAACTACTACATGGCATCTTCTTCCAATATAAGGCTATTTCATCTCCATTGAAAATCTGTGCTGGGCACAGTGGCTCAAGCCTGTAATCCCAGCACTTTGGGAGGCCAAGACGGGCAGATCACGAGGTCAGGAGATCGAGACCATCCTGGCTAACACGGTGAAACCCTGTCTCTACTAAAAAATACAAAAAACTAGCCGGGCGAGGTGGCGGGTGCCTGTAGTCCCAGCTACTCAGGAGGCTGAGGCAGGAGAATGGCGTAAACCCGGGAGGCGGAGCTTGCAGTGAGATGAGATCCGGCCACTGCAATCCAGCCTGGGCGACAGAGCAAGACTCTGTCTCAAAAAAAAAAAAAAATAAGAAAAGAAAATCTGTATGCTGTTTAGCCAGCTTCATTGGTTATTTGCTAGCTAACTTGCTACACCTTCTACATCAGTACTTAGTGCTTTATCTTGCACTTTTATGTCATGGAGAGGGCTTCTTTTTCTTTCTTTTTTTTTTTTTTTTGAGATGGAATCTCGCTCTGTTGCCCAGGCTGGAGTGCAGTGGCACAATCTTGGCTCACTGCAACCTCCGCTTCCCAGGTTCAAGCGATTCTCCTACCTCAGCCTCCCAAGTAGCTGGGATTACAGGCACCCACCACCATGCCCGGTTAACTTTCTGTATTTTTAGTAGAGACAGTGTTTCAGCATGTCGGCCAGGCTGGTCTTAAACTCCTGGCTTCAGGTGATTCTCTCGCCTTGGCCTCCCAAAGTGCTGGGATTACAGGCGTGAGCTACCATGCCCAGTCAAGATGGCTTCTTTTCTTAAATCTCATGAACTAACTACTGCTAGCTTCAAACTTTTCTTCTGCAGCTTCTTCACCTCTCTCAGCCTTCACAGAATTGAAAAGAGTCAAGGCCTTGCTCTGGATTAGGCTTTGGCTTGAGAGAATGCTGTGGCTGGTTTGATGTTCTATCTGGACCACTAAAACTTTCTCCGTATCAGCAATAAGGCTGTTTGACTTTCTCATCATTCATGTGTTCACTGGATTACCACTTTTAACTTCCTTAAAGAAATTTTATTTTGCATTCACAACTTGACTAAATTTTGTCACAAGAGGCCTAGCTTTTGGCCTATCTCAGCTTTCAACATGTCTTCCTCACTAAGCTTAATCATTTCTAGCTTTTGATTTAAAGTGAGAGATGTGTGACTCTACCTTTCAATTAAATACTTACAGGCCACTGTGTTGAGGTGGGGGTTGTTTATTTTTTGTATTTGTTTTCTTCTTTTTGTTTTTTGAGATGCAGTCTACCTCTGTCACCCAGGGTGGAGTGCAGTGGCACAATCTTAACTCACTGCAACCTCCACCTCCCAGTTCAGGCGATCCTCCTGCCTCTGCTTTTTTTTTTTTAAAAACAGAGTCTCACTCTGTTGTCCAGGCTGGAGTGTAAGTGGGACTACAGGCACCCACCACCACGCCTGGCTATTTTTTGTATTTTTGGTGGAGACATAGTTTCACCATGTTGGCCAGGCTACTCCCAAACTCCTGACCTCAAAGTGATCTGCCCACCTCAGCCTCCTAAAGTGTTGGGATTACAGTCGTTAGCCACCGCACCCATTCCACTGTAGGGTTTTTAATTGGCCTAATTTCAATATTGCTGTGTTCCAAGAAAGAAGGAGGCTTGAGGGGGAGGGAGGGAAGGAGAGACAGCGGGAGACAGGAGACCAGCCAGTAGGTAGAGCAGACAGAACAGACAACATTCATCAATGAAGTTCACCATCTTACGTGGGCACAGTTCCCGACATGCCAAAACAATTACAATATTAATATCAAAGATCATTGATCATGAATCACCATAACAGATAAAATAATAATGAAAAGCTCTGAAATATTACAACAATGACCAAAATGTGACACAGAGACACAAAGTGAGAACATGCTATTGGAAAAACGGTGTCAACAGATGGGCTCAGTGGACTTGCCACAAACCTTTGTCAAAAAACATACCATTTGGGAAGCCAAAAACATGGGGCATGCCTGTCTATAACTCTAGAGCTCAGAAGAGAGGCCTGGGCTAGAAATATAAATTTAGGAATCATCATCTCACAGATTATAGGACACAAAAATAAACTAAATGATTTCTGGTGGCATTACTACTTGATGCATTTCAAACCTTTTGATCAGCCGGGCATAGCGGCTCACGCCTACAAATCCCAGCACTTTGGGAGGCCGAGGCAGGCAGATCACGAGGTCAGGAGATCAAGACCATCCTGGCTAACATGGTGAAACCCTGTCTCTACTAAAAATACAGCCGGGCGTGGTGGCGGACGCTTATAATCCCAGCTACTCAGGAGACTGAGGCAGGAGAATGGCGTGAACCCAGGAGGCGGAGGTTGCAGTAAGCGGAGATCGCCCCACTGCACTCTAGCCTAGGTGACAAAGCGAGACTCAGTCTCAAAAAAAAACCTTTTGATCTGGTTAATCCATAGTTTATAGTAATACATGTATCTGCAAACATCAGGAGCAGTAGTTTATGAACAAACATAGAGAAGAAAAAATAATTTCCCCAAACCAACTAGATTAAATTTTTAATATAGCTACTTAAAAATGTTTCAATTTGTATTATTTTTTATTGATCCCTAATTTACGTGAATTTAAAACTTGTCAGTTAATATGCTCTAGAAACATTTAACTTCTATTATAAATAGGATAGTAATATAAATAATATTACCTTTAACTTAATGTTAGATAAACCTTCTTTTTCTATAACACTTCCAGAAAGCTGAATTGCAGAAGGAGAGTAATCAATTCCAGTAATATCAGAGAAACCAAATTTTGCCTAGACAGAGAGAAATAATTTTATACTTTAGTATAAAATTTTAATATAATGTTTTATGAATTGTAATATTCCTTTAGGACTGGGGTTGTCTTATTTTTGTTGTAGAGAAAATGACATATAATCCAATAATTCATAATGCTTAAATTTTATTGTAGACTCTAAATAAAAACTGTAAGTTCATATACTATGACAATGCCTTTGTTTTCATAATATTTTATCTCTTTTTCAAAAGCAAATTCATGTTCTCAAAAATAATGAAAATATATGTATAAGCCCTCAGGCAAAAAAAGGTAACATTAACTTTTGATACTGATAATTTCCAATTCACACATAAATTTGTCATAAATTTTACTTAACCCAATTAAATTATATGAATAAAATCAATGCAAATGTAATAAGCTATCAATTTTTAAATTTTCCCTTCAGTATAATTATATATTATGCAATTCTCCACCAGCCATGTGATTTTTAACCACTCTACATTTGTATATTACTTTTTCATCTTTAAAAGTATTTCATACATCCCACTAGATCTTTACAAAAAACCCGTGAGGTGGCCAGGCACAGTGGCTCACGCCTGTAATCCCAGCACTTTGGGAGGCTGAGGCGGGCAGATCATGAGGTAAGGAGATGGAGACCATCCTGACTTAACAGGGTTGGGCGTGGTGGCGGGCGCCTGCAGTCCCAGCTACTCGGGAGGCTGAGGCAGGAGAATGGCGTGAACCCGAGAGGCGAGCTTGCAGTGAGCCGAGATCGTGCCACTGCACTCCAGCCTGGGCAACGAATGAGACTCGGTCTCAAAAAAAAAAACTATGAGGTAGGGTGGGCAGGTATCAGTATCCCCAAGAAGTTTCTTTAACTCATTGGACTTGAGAGTTTTGGTGTTTACTAGCCATTAATCCATCTAGGCTGCGTAGTGTCTGTAGCAAAAGCATGGAAGCTTCTGGTTTTTACACACCCCCTAACAATGATGAACATTTTTAGACCAATGAGACTAAAAATAGTTTCAAAGGAAACATGAAAAACTTTCTGTCAGTTGTTTATTCTTCTAGTACAACTTATAAAAATCACAAATAGATGTTTTAGGTTTCTAGAGATATCAATCAGGGCCTCAAACTATCTCCAGTGTGTTTCACATTCAATTTCTGGCACCCAAAAATGAGCAGACATTCAAGGAAACAACCAAACCCAAGGGGAGAAATTGACTTTAGAAACAGACCCGACAGGAGACCCAAATAAATGAATTATCAGAAAAAGATTTTAAAGTAAGTTACAAAGTACAGTGTAGCCTGAAATTCCCTTCCTCCTCTTCACCATTTACTAAATGGTTACTTCCTTTAAAACTTAACTTACTGGCTGGGCGCAGTGACTCATGCCTGTAATCCCAGTACTTTGGGAGGCTGAGGCAGGTGGATTACCTGAGGTCAGGAGTTCGAGACCAGCCTGACCAACATGAAGAAACCCCCATCTCTACTAAATATACAAAAATCAGCCAGGTGTGGTGGCACACGCCTGTATTCCCAGCTACTTGGGAGGCTGAGATAGGAGAATTGCTTGAACCTGGGAGGTGGAGGTTGCGGTGAGCCGAGATTGCGCCACTGCACTCCAGCCTGGGTGATAAGAGCGAAACTCCATCTCAAAAAAAAAAAAAAAAAAAAATTTAACCCACTGCCACATCAAATCCATGAAGACCTACCAAGTCTTTTTAACCCTAAGTAACTGATTCCTAATCTAAACTCAAGAAACAAGTATACCAATTATTTTCTACAGATAGATTGCTCCCTTTATTTTTTATTTTTTATTTTTTTTGAGATGGAGTCTCGCTCTATTGCCCAGGCTGGAGTGCAGTGGCCGGATCTCAGCTCACTGCAAGCTCCGCCTCCCGGGTTTACGCCATTCTCCTGCCTCAGCCTCCCGAGTAGCTGGGACTACAGGCACCTGCCACCTCGCCTGGCTAGTTTTTTGTATTTTTTAGTAGAGACGGGGTTTCACTGGGTTAGCCAGGATGGTCTCGATCTCCTGACCTTGTGATCCGCCCGTCTTGGCCTCCCAAAGTGCTGGGATTACAGGCTTGAGCCACCGTGCCCGGCCTATTTTTGTTTTTAATCTAAAGGTCTAATATTCTCTTTTTTGATGCCAACCTTCTACCCTTTTAGCTGTATCCCTCCTTATTCCTTGAGATCTTATTTTATCTCCATTTCCCTTAACTCCTTCTCTGGGAGACCTAGAACCCAGGATGAGTCTATTAACTGATTCTTACTGGTTCCTTCATTTTTTTTTTTTTTTTTTTTTTGAGACAGAGTTTCGCTCTGTCGCCCAGGCTGGAGTGCAGTAGCACGATCTCAGCTCACTGAAAGCTCTGCCTCCCGGGTTCACACCATTCTCCCTCCTCAGCCTCCCACTTAGCTGAAACTACAGGCACCCGCCACCACGTCCAGCTAATTTTGTTTTTGTATTTTCAGTAGAGATGGGGTTTCACCGTGTTAGCCAGGATGGTCTTGACCCCCTAACCTTGTGATCCGCCCACCTCGGCCTACCAGTTCCTTCTTCTCCCATGCCTGTTTATTCTTCTAGTGCAACTTGTAGAAATCACAAATAGAAGTTTTAGGTTTCTAGAGATATCACTCAGGGCCTCAAACTATCTCCAATGTCTTTCACATTCAACTTCTGGCACCCAAAAATGAGCAGACATTCAAGGAAACAACCAAACCCAAGGGGAGAAATTGACTTCAGAAACAGACCCGACAGGAGACCCACATAAATGAATTATCAGAAAAAGATGTTAAAACAACTGACAGAAATGACAATGACAAGTGGGAGAATTCTAGCAGAGAACTGAGAACTACAACAGAGAAACAAACAAGGCCAGAGGCGGTGGCTCACCACTGTAATCCTAGCACTTTGGGAGGCCAAGGCAGGCGTAGCACCTGAGGTCAGGAGTTCAAGACCAGCCTGGCCAACATGGTGAAACCCCATCTCTACTAAAAACACAAGAATTAGCCAGGCGTGGTAGCAGGTACCTGTAATCCCAGCTACTCGGGAGGCTGAGGCAAGAGAATCACTTGAACCCAGGAGGTGGAGTTTGCAGTAAGCCAAGATCACGCCACTGCACTCCAGCCTGGGCAACAGAGCAAGACTTTTGTCTCAAAAAAAAAAAAACAAAAAACAAAAAAACAAAAAAAAACAAAGAAACACTTAATAACGGCCGGGCGCGGTGGCTCAAGCCTGTAATCCCAGCACTTTGGGAGGCCGAGACGGGCGGATCACGAGGTCCGGAGATCGAGACCATCCTGGCTAATACGGTGAAACCCCCTCTCTACTAAAAAAATACAAAAAAAAAAAACTAGCCGGGCGAGGTGGCGGGAGCCTGTAGTCCCAGCTACTCGGGAGGCTGAGCTGGGAGAATGGCGTAAACCCGGGAGGCGGAGCTTGCAGTGAGCTGAGATCCGGCCACTGCACTCCAGCCCGGGCCACAGAGCGAGACTCCATCTCAAAAAAAAAAAAAAAAAAAAGAAACACTTAATAACATAATTGAATAACACAATAATTAAGAAATTCAAGGGTAGGCTTGATAGCAGATGAGACACAGCAAAAAATTTTTAAAAAATTAGCAAAGAACAGTCAGAGAAAATATCCCTGTTATACACAGAACGACAAAAGAATGGAAAATTAAAAACAGGAAAGAATATCAAAGACACAATATGGGCCGGGCGTGGTGGCTCACGCTTGTAATCCTATCACTTTGGGAGGCCAAGGCAGGTGGATCACCTGAGGTCAGGAGTTCGAGACCAGCCTGGCCAACATGGTGAAACCCCATCTTTACTACAAATACAAAAATTAGCCAGGCATGGTGGTAGGCACCTGTAATTCCAGCCACTCAGGAGGATGAGGCAGGAGAATCGCTTGAACCCAGGAAG